>NC_091554.1:47299482-47317607 GCF_042767895.1 Penaeus vannamei | reverse complement strand
AAATGAAGGGAGGAGGGAGAAAAAGAGGGAATAGGGGTGAGGGAAGAAAGGTTGGGGGAGGGAAGGAGAAAGAGAGAGAAGGGGGGGTAGGGAGGATGAGAGGGAGGGAGATAAAAGAGGAATAGGGGTGAGGGAAGAGGAAGAGACAGAAAGACATAGAACGGGAAGCAGAGAAGAGTGTGTGTGTGTGCGCGTGCGTGCGTGCGTGTGTGCGTGTGTGTGTGTGTGTGTGTGTGTGTGTGTGTGTGTGTGTGTGTGTGTGTGTGTGTGAGAGAGAGAGAGAAAGAAAGAAAGAGAAAGGGAGGGAGGAAGATTATTATCCACAACTCAGCGTCTTCAAGGAAATCAAGTTAGGTAATAAAATGAAACAAGGACGAAACATGAACAAAAATGTATATTCCAAAAGAAATAAAAGACTACAACAATAGTCCGCCAAGAAAAATTATAAGTACCAGATCAAAAGGACATTAACGAACATAATGCACAAAGTTTAACCTCTGGTAACTGTATTAACCCCCCCACCCCCCACCCTACCCCCGAAAAAAAAGTTTTGTCTCATCTTGTCTAAAAATCAATTAATTAAGAGGACAGGACAGGAGGGATAATTTTAAGATGAAAGTATGTTTACTTAAAACTTTTTTAGTGGAAAAAGTAACTTCAATAGAATGTTGTGTGTGTGTGTGTGTGTGTGTGTGTGTGTGTGTGTGTGTGTGTGTGTGTGTGTGTGTGTGTTTGTGTGTGTGTGTGTGTGTGTGTGTGTGTGTGTGTGTGTGTGTGTGTGTGTGTGTGTGTGTGTGTGTGTGTGTGTGCTTGAATGTGTGTGTTTGGGCATGTGTGTGTGTGAAAAAATTCGATTGCAAACTGAAATTGGAAATTAATGATTATTACTGCCTTTATAGTTAAAGAATGACTGAAAACAAGTAATAAAACACAAGACTATAAAATAAACGATTCCCAACAGATCTAACTCACGGGTTTTATTACTGTGAGAGCTAGAGGCAGTCTTCAGTCGTCGTTAATAAGAGTAATGCCGTCTGTCCTACACTTACAGTAATAGCTATTTTTATAGGATATGTCATCCGTGTGTAATAGTCTAATAAGTGTCAACAGTATCGCTTTGATACAGGTAAAAGAAACAGCATATACAGTATTCGATACTTCAATAGATCCTTCGTGTGTATAATGAGGAAATACCTGTATTGTATTCATTAATAGAACCCATTCAGTAGCATTAATTTCTAAATTACTAAGCTACATTAAACGTTTGGTGTACCATTGTGAAAGGATAACATTGTGTATATTAATAATGCCGATATAACAAAATTCCCAATACCATATCCACAGTCCTTCGTCTATATTTTATCATAATTGATCATTTGAATTCGTCTACACATCAATTTAATTCATCTATATTTCAATTCAATTCGTCTATATTCCAATTTAATTAATCTATATTTCAGTTCAATTCATCTGTATTTCAATTTGATTCATCTACATTTCAATTTAATTCAATTCATTTATATTTCAATGTAATTCATCTATATTTTATTGTAATTCGTCTATATTTCAATTTAATTCATCTATATTTCAACTCAACTCATCTATATTTTATTCTAATCCATCTATATTTCAATTCAATTCATCTATATTTCAATTTCATTCATCTTTATTTCCATTTCAATCTAATTTATCTATATTTCAATTCAGATCATCTATACTTTCCTGTTATTCGTCTGTTCCTAGGCAGACGGTGGTAAGATAATCGTTATTCCTTATGCACACACTCGACCGTCTCGAAGATCGACTAACACGAGAAGCGGTGGTCAGGATCCGTCTATTGTTCAGGGCGATTCTAATCCCTTATCTAGGGCTTTAGAACACGTCCTTTGCGAATGAAGAGAAGGGGATTGTGTGTTACATCGCCTGTTTAAAAAGAGAGTTGATGCTATTTTATTTATATTATAAAGAGCAACGTAGCTTGAGGTTGGAATAGATGTTTATGAATCGGATTACATGAAGGTGTATTAAGTTGTATTGTTGAAATTGGCATTATCAAAGAGACCGGTTTGTGTGAGATGGAGTAGATAGTTTGTATTACTTGGAAACTCGCATAGAGAGAAATAGAGAGACCGTTTTGTGTAAGATGGAGGGGGTGAAAGTATGTATATATATATATATATATATATATATATATATATATATATATATATATATATATATATATATATATATATATATATATATATAGTAAGATCACTTGAACTCTTGCATCAACCAAATAGACCGTTTTGATTTGTTTGTGTTAGATGGAGGGGAATAAACGTCGAGGGAAGTGTGTTTGTGGTTTGTCGGTCAATCTGGGTTTTATTCTCGACATGTTATTGAGGTGCACGGCGGGCGGGTTAATTTTTTTTTTTTCTCTCTCTCTTTTTCTATTTCTTTTTTTTTTTTTTATCTTTTTTTTTGTTTTTTTTGCCTCGCTCTGACTTCCCTGCACAACACGGGCTTTGAAGGTCCTTGACTTCTATGAGAGAGAGAGAATGAGGAAGGGAGGGAAGGAGGAAAGGAGAGAGAGAAAATGAGGAAGGGAGGGAAGGAGAGAGAGAATGAGGAAAGGAGGGAGAGAGAGAGAGAGAATGAGGAAAGGAGGGAGAGGGGGAGGGAAAAAGGGGGAAGGTAAGGGAGAGGGAGAGGGGAAAGGGAAGGAAAGAGGGAGAGTTTGAGGTAGGGAGGGAGTGAGAGGGAGAAAGAAGGAGAAAAGGAGAGAGGCCGAGTTGGATGTGCAAACATTCAGACACAGACAGAGTGCAACTACTGCGCACATGTATGCACACATGTGTGTAAATACACCATGAGTATATATATGTCCAGAGAGAAAAAAAAGGCATTGGTGAATCGAATAAAGGAAAATGCCCCGCCCTAATGAGGAAAAGTCATGCACCGTCATGCGTTTCAGCTTTTATTTCAGTCCCAATGTCATGAAAACAAAAAGGAAAAAAGAAAAAAAAGTAAAAAAAAAAAAAAAAAAAAAGAGGAGGAAGGGAGGTGGGAAATACAGAAAGAGAGGCACAGAGAGAGAGAGAGATAAAGAGAGGAAAAAGACAATGGGGGAGAAGTGCGAGAGACGAAGAAAGGGAGAGAGACAGAGAAAGAGAAAGGTGAAATCAACACAGAAAGAGAGACTGCGAGAGAGGAGAAAGACAATTGGAGAGGAGAGCTAGAGACGAAGAGAGGGAGAAAGAGAAAGAAAAAGATGAAATCAATACCATAGAGTTCAATTTCAGCAAGTTTTAATGAGAGACACAGGCTATTAATATGTAAATATGATTTTTCTCCCCAAAGAAAAAAATAATAAATTTTTGATTCAAAAAGATAATAAACAAAGAAATAGATAAAGATATAAAATAACCATCGACGCAATGTGAAGTAACAATGCCATTTTTTTTTTTTTTTTTTTTTTACAAAAATACTGTCTCTGGTTCGCTAATTAGCAAGAGAAATAAGAATATTAAGCCTTACTTTTTATCTATTTTTTAGTATATTTGTCCGTTCATTATCCGTTGTTTATGTATTATCTATTTATTTATCTATTTAATCTATTATCTTTACCAAATGTGTTACCCGTCTGTTTACCTTCACGCATGTATTTCTAAGTAGGTATAAATACTAACATAGATGTATGCTATACATATATAACATCACTTGAACATATTTTAATTAAGGTCTCACTATTCCACTTACCGATAAACAGTTTACTACCAAATCAATAGATCAATATATATAAACTTTGCTGTACCTTTCCACACATCAATAAATTGTTTTCTCTCTTTTTATGACATTTGACTGAACACACTGTTTCACATGCAACTAAATCATTAATGTTAATTTATAGCATTAGACTGAACACCACACTTTTCCACACAAACAATTCATTTTCTCCCAGTTAATTGCATTTTACTGAATATCACATTATTCCATATACAAATAAATTACTAACCAACAAATGCATATTTGACTTGATGCATCATTTCACCCTTTTTTTATTCACCTCATATAGATAATACATCACACCAACAAGCAATCCACTACCATGTCAACGAATACCATACAGTTCCACTTGTTTTATTCATCCCACATACTTAAGATATCATATCATCACACCGATGGCTAATTCACTATTACTATAATGATAATAACAATAATAATGATTCACAATAACTAATTCATTATTTCACTATGCACAATTTACTATGATTTGAACTGAACTGAATACCTTACTATTTCAGAGAAAGAGAGAGAGAGACAGAGACAGAGACAGAGACAGAGACAGAGACAGAGACAGAGACAGAGACAGAGACAGAGACAGAGACAGAGACAGAGACAGAGAGGGGAAGAGGGAGAGAGAGATTGAGAGAGAGAGGGGGGGAGAGAGGAAGAGAGAGAGATTGAGAGAAAGAGAGAAAATAAGAAATAAAGAAAGAGAACGAAAAAAAGAGAAAGGAACGACAACAAAAACAGGAAAAAAAACTTACCACCACATCAACACACACCACCAAACCACCCAACCATCCAACCCTGTTATATTAACCCTGCTCTCTTTTCCCCAAACAGAGAGAGTGTATCAGCATCCACATAGGCCAAGCAGGTGTGCAGATGGGCAATGCCTGCTGGGAACTCTACTGCCTGGAGCACGGCATTCAACCTGATGGAGTTATGCCCTCTGACAAGACCATAGGCGGCGGTGACGACTCCTTCAACACTTTCTTCAGCGAGACATCTTCAGGAAAACATGTTCCAAGGGCGGTCTTTGTGGATTTGGAACCTTCTGTTGTGGGTGAGTGGTAGAGAGAAATAGATTGATAAATGGGTGATTATAGAGGAATATAGTAAAGGAATGATAAAAAGAGGAAGATAAATAGAGGATTGGATAATTACAGATAAGTATATTAAAGGAATGATTGAATGATATAGAAGAAAATGAATAGAGGTTTAGGTAATTTTACAGGAATATTGTAGGGGAATTAATGGGTAAGAGAAAGGAGACTTAACAGAGTAAGAAAATCAGTAAAAAGTCGAGGAATGGATATAAATTTATTCATCCCCCCTCTTCCAGACGAGGTAATACCCCCTCCCCCCACCCCCTTCACCCCACCCCTCCTCTACCTCCTTCACCCCCCACCCCCACCCCTACCTCCTTCAAAACCCCCACTTCTAATTCATCCTACCACCCACTCATCTTCATTCAGCCAAACCTTTCTCATTCATCCTTCCACCCAAACACCTTCATTCATTCATCCCTTCCCTCCCACAGACGAGGTACGTACGGGAACGTATCGTCAGCTGTTTCACCCCGAACAGCTGATCACAGGCAAGGAGGACGCGGCAAATAACTACGCTCGGGGACACTACACTATAGGGAAGGAACTGGTCGATTTGGTGCCCGACAAGATACGAAAGATTGCTGACATGTGCACGGGACTACAGGTATGTGAGGGAGCTTTCAATGTTGTTTTTGAGGTTTTATTCTTGTATATTTATTTGTTCTAATCGTTAGTCGTTATGTTTCGTTGTGTGAGTTCATTCGGTTTTTTAGTTTCATTGCGTGTTATGGTTTCATTGTGTATTAAAGCGGTTCATTAGGTAGTATAGTTTCATTGCTTATTGTAGAGGTTCATTGCGTATTTAAGGGTTTCACTACGTATTTTAGGTTCAATTTCATGTTATTGAGCTTCAGTGTGTATCACTGTTTCAATGAGTATTGAAATTCTCTCTATACCATTGAGTTTCAGTGCCTATCATGCGGTTTCACTGTGTATCATGGAGTTTCAGTGCGTATTATGGAGATTCACTCCCTGATATAATTTCACTGCTTATTTTAGTTTCACTGGAGCTTCACTCCGTACTATAGCTTCACTGTTTATTGTAGTTTCACTGCGTATTATAAAGTTTCACTGCGTATTGAAGTTTCAGTACATAACAAAGTTTCACTGTATATCATGGAGTTTCACTGCGTAATGTAGAGTTTCACTGCATGTTATAGAACCTCACTGCATGTTGTAGAACTTCACTGCATATCATGGAGTTTCACCGCTTATTATAAAGCTTCATTGTATATTATAGAGCTTGTCCACGTACGACACAGTTATTATCATCATTATTATCATTATATCATCATAGTCATTACTCTGTGATATATATTCACTAGGAAGGTCATATCACCTGCTACCCCTTGTGACCGTCCGTGCGGAGGATATAAAAATGACCTTTCTGGGTTAACGAGCTCGTAAGAAAAGAAGAAACAGAGAAAAGGACAAAAAATAAGAAAAAAGAAAGAAAAAAAGGTGTTTTGTTTATGGTTTCATAACACGTGGGGGGGGGGGCACAGAACATTTTCTATGGTAACTTAGTTGTTACGGAAAACGAATAATGAAACTATGGCTTTTGTTAGATTTGAATTATTTCGTGTTTTTCTTGAAGTTGATAGAAGAGCGTAAGGGTTTTGTTATATATATATATATATATATATATATATATATATATATATATATATATATATATATATATATATATATATATATATTTGGTAATTAGTATTTTGTAAATTAACATTGTGTGAAGTTAGAATCGTATTGCATATGACGCTGGCAAAGACAAGAGAGAGAGAGAGAGAGAGAGAGAGAGAGAGAGCGTAAGAGAGAGAGAAAGAAAGAGAGAGATGTTATGTTTGGAAATGTAATGAAAAAGAAGGAAAAAAGTACTTTGTGAAGTCACTATCAATATGAAAAAAATAGTCAGTTTTTAAAAAATATATATAGAATATAGGTAAATAAGATCATAAAATTATAATCATAATAAAAGACGAATTGTACTGACTATATACAAACCCATTTGGTGTGATAGTAAATTAATTATATTAGCTACCAAGTCAAACAAAACAAATGCAAGAAAAGGAAAGTAAAAAAAAAAAAATAATAATAATGAATTGTTTTTTTCTACCATAGTATCAACACGGTAGAGTATTTTTCCATTTCTCAATGATAAACTGATATCTGTCGCTGAAAGTTAATAGCGTCCATTATTAATATCAAACTAATTTGCTACATAATATATGATGCACTAATTTCCCATAACATTTCATTGTAAACATTAATGCATACCCAATTTAGGGTAGACCTACATATCAAGAAATGACGCTAATAATAAAATTACTATTAAAGAAATAAAACCATAAAACCATGTATGATAACGGATCATTTATTAACACCATCTTCCATAAATAATTCAAAATAGAAGCAACACATCCAGAAAAGAAAGAAAAAAACAAGAAAAAAACAAAGATTTTACTATTTTTTTAAGAATAATCGCACAGACTTTCTTAAAGGTTAACCTACCATAAAAATAAAAATAAAAAATAAAAAAACATTAATAACAACAAACCCTTATACGAAATACCACCTTCTCTAAACTATTCACAAAGAAACGAAAGAAAAGAAACAGATTATACCATTTCTTTTAGGAGAATATCAGATAGAATGGTCTAGAAGGTTGACGCAATGCAGTCTCGTTAAAGACGAAACGCGGGAAATTCTGCGACGCCAAAGAGGCAACATTTGTTTCCCTGAATAAGGTTGCTATGTAGGACTTTTTTTTTTTTTTTTTTTTTTTTACTGCTTAACAGGAGTAGCTGGTAATTGGGTATTTGGCTTAATGTTTAAATTCTTGTTTTATTATTATTGTTATTATTATTGTTTGGTTTTCTTCTTTCTTACTTTCTTCTTTTGATCATCATCATCTTGTGAGAACGTCTTAGTCAATGAATTCATCTTCACAGTGCCATGTGTGTGTGTGTGTGTGTGTGTGTGTGTGTGTGTGTGTGTGTGTGTGTGTGTGTGTGTGTGTGTGTGTGTGCGTGTGTGTGTGTGTGTGTGTGTGTGTGTGTGTGTGTGCGTATGTGTGTGTATAGTGTATCGTCATTATCGTTATTATTATCATCATCATCATCATCATCATTATTATTATCATCATTATTATTATTTTTTTTTTTTCACTTGTTATTATCAATACTACTATTTTTTCTTTATCATTATATTCACAATTCCGTCATTATTATCATTACTGTAGCTATGAAGTGTCATTGTAGTTGTATCTATCTATCTATCTATATCTCTATCTATCTATATATATATATATAGATATATATATGTATATATATATATATTATCATTAATATAGCTTTATTTGATCGTAGATATAAAGATATTTGATAAAAAGATAAATTCTTTTTATTGTCATACTTATCATTATTTCAGTTGAGATGAAGTTACAATAAACAATAAGATATAACACGTCTATATCAAATATTAAAGTAAATAATTTAGTTATTTGACATTCGTAAACCTGGCACCAAAAAATTGAATAGATAAATATTCACCTTAAATCAGATTGACAAGATATATTTGTTTATTTCTCAATTATTTTTCATTATAACTCTTCCTTTCTTTATTATCTCTCTTACATTTGTTTTTCTTTATAACTCTTCCTTTCTTTATTATCTCTCTTACCTCATCCTTTTCTTTTCCCTCCCTCTTTACCCCCTCATTCTTTCTCTCTTCCTTTTTATCTCTCATTCTCAACGACGCTGTAAAGAAACAATGATTGAAGAAGAGTAAAATGAACTGCCCCTGAAAATGGCTTTTATTTGAAATCTTTGTCTTTTTTATTGATTTTACTTGAATTGCTGATACGTTTATGGGTCTCTTTCTTTCTTTCTCTCTCTCTCTCTTTCTTTTTTTCTCTCTCGTCCCCCCCCCCCCCCTCTCTCTCTCTCTCTCTCTCTCCGTCTCTCCTCTCCCACCTTCCCCTCTCCTTCTTTTCTCTTGCTCCTTCTCTCCTCGTTCCTGTCCCCCTTTTCCCCAGCTAATCTGTACATCCTCTATCGTCTTTCCTTCGCCAGGGCTTCCTGATCTTCCACAATCTCGCCCCTTTTCTCGTTCTCTCTCTGTCTCCCTGTTTCCTCCCCTACCTTTTCTTTTCCTTCTTTACACCCCTCTTCCCCCCTCCCTTCTTCTCTCATCTTCCCTCTCCTCTCTATCCCCCAACGAATCAGTAAATTCCCTCATGTTCTCATCCCTTCCTCGCTTTCTCTCCCACCTTCTCCTTTCCTTCTTTTCTTTCCCCTTCTTTTCCTCATCTCCCCAGTTAATCAATAAATTCCTCAACGCCTCTCCTTCCCCGGGCTTCTTGTATCTCCCACAATCTCCCTCCCCCTCTTCTTCGCCCCTCTCTCGCTCTCCCTCTCTCCTCATCCGCCTTCCCCTTTCCTTCTTTTCTCTTATCTTCCCTTTCCTCTCCTTCCCCCAATTAGTCAGTAAATTCCTTCATGTTCTACTTCGCCAGGGCTTCTAGATCTTCCAGAATCTCACCACTTTCGTTGTTCTCTCTCTATGTCTCCTTTCCTTTTTTCTCTTGCCCCTTCTTCTCTCATCTTCCCTTTCCTCCTTTCCCCAATTAATCAGTAAATTCCTTCATGTTCTCCTTCGTCAGGGCTTCTTGATCTCGCCCCTTTCCTCTTTCTCTCTCTGTCTCCCTCTTTCCTCCCCTACCTTTTCCTTTCCTTCTTTACGTCCCCCTTGCCCCTTCTTCTCTCATCTTTCCTCTCCTCTTTCCCCCCTAATTAATCAGTAAATTCCTTCCTGTTCTCCTTCGCCAGGGCTTCCTGATCTTCCTCGCTCTCTCTATGTCTCCTTTCCTTTTTTCTCTTGCCCCTTCTTCTCTCATCTTCCCTCTCCTCCTTTTCCCTCAATCAGTAAATTCCTTCCTGTTCTCCTTCGCCAGGGCTTCCTGATCTTCCTCGCTCTCTCTGTCTCCTTTCCTCCTTTTCTCTTGCTCCTTCATCTCTCATCTTCTGTCTCCTCTCCTTCGCCAGGGCTTCCTGATCTTCCTCGTTCTCTCTCTATGTCTCCTTTCCTTTTTTCTCTTTCTCCTTCTTCTCTCATCTTCTGTCTCCTCTCCTTCGCCAGGGCTTCCTGATCTTCCTCGCTCTCTCTCTGTGTCTCCTTTCCTCTTTTTCTCTTGCTCCTTCTTCTCTCATCTTCCGTCTCCTCTCCTTCGCCAGGGCTTCCTGATCTTCCTCGCTCTCTCTGTCTCCTTTCCTTTTTTCTCTTGCTCCTTCTTCTCTCATCTTCCGTCTCCTCTCTGTCTCCTTTCCTCCTTTCCTCTTGCTCCTTCTTCTCTCATCTTCCGTCTCCTCTCCTTCGCCAGGGCTTCCTGATCTTCCTCGTTCTCTCTCTCTGTCTCCTTTCCTTTTTTCTCTTGCTCCTTCTTCTCTCATCTTCCGTCTCCTCTCCTTCGCCAGGGCTTCCTGATCTTCCTCGTTCTCTCTCTCTGTCTCCTTTCCTCCTTTTCTCTTGCTCCTTCTTCTCTCATCTTCCGTCTCCTCTCCTTCGCCAGGGCTTCCTGATCTTCCTCGCTCTCTCTGTGTCTCCTTTCCTTTTTTCTCTTGCTCCTTCTTCTCTCATCTTCCGTCTCCTCTCTGTCTCCTTTCCTTTTTTCTCTTGCTCCTTCTTCTCTCATCTTCCGTCTCCTCTCCTTCGCCAGGGCTTCCTGATCTTCCTCGTTCTCTCTCTCTGTCTCCTTTCCTTTTTTCTCTTGCTCCTTCTTCTCTCATCTTCCGTCTCCTCTCTGTCTCCTTTCCTTTTTTCTCTTGCTCCTTCTTCTCTCATCTTCCGTCTCCTCTCCTTCGCCAGGGCTTCCTGATCTTCCTCGCTCTCTCTCTGTCTCCTTTCCTTTTTTCTCTTGCTCCTTCTTCTCTCATCTTCCGTCTGCTCTCCTTCGCCAGGGCTTCCTGATCTTCCTCGTTCTCTCTCTCTGTCTCCTTTCCTTTTTTCTCTTGCTCCTTCTTCTCTCATCTTCCGTCTCCTCTCCTTCGCCAGGGCTTCCTGATCTTCCTCGCTCTCTCTCTGTCTCCTTTCCTTTTTTCTCTTGCTCCTTTTTCTCTCATCTTCCGTCTCCTCTCCTTCGCCAGGGCTTCCTGATCTTCCTCGCTCTCTCTGTCTCCTTTCCTTTTTTCTCTTGCTCCTTCTTCTCTCATCTTCCCTCTCCTCTCCTTCGCCAGGGCTTCCTGATCTTCCTCGCTCTCTCTCTGTCTCCTTTCCTTTTTTCTCTTGCTCCTTCTTCTCTCATCTTCCGTCTCCTCTCCTTCGCCAGGGCTTCCTGATCTTCCTCGTTCTCTCTCTATGTCTCCTTTCCTCCTTTCCTCTTGCTCCTTCTTCTCTCATATTCCGTCTCCTCTCTGTCTCCTTTCCTCCTTTTCTCTTGCTCCTTCTTCTCTCATCTTCCGTCTCCTCTCCTTCGCCAGGGCTTCCTGATCTTCCTCGCTCTCTCTCTGTCTCCTTTCCTTTTTTCTCTTGCTCCTTCTCTCATCTTCCGTCTCCTCTCCTTCGCCAGGGCTTCCTGATCTTCCCCGTTCTCTCTCTATGTCTCCTTTCCTTTTTTCTCTTGCTCCTTCTTCTCTCATCTTCCGTCTCCTCTCCTTCGTCAGAGCTTCCTGATCTTCCTCGCTCTCTCTCTCTGTCTCCTTTCCTTTTTTCTCTTGCTCCTTCTTCTCTCATCTTCCGTCTCCTCTCCTTCGCCAGGGCTTCCTGATCTTCCTCGTTCTCTCTCTCTGTCTCCTTTCCTTTTTTCTCTTGCTCCTTCTTCTCTCATCTTCCGTCTCCTCTCCTTCGCCAGGGCTTCCTGATCTTCCTCGTTCTCTCTCTCTGTCTCCTTTCCTCCTTTTCTCTTGCTCCTTCTTCTCTCATCTTCCGTCTCCTCTCTGTCTCCTTCCTCCTTTCCTCTTGCTCCTTCTTCTCTCATCTTCCGTCTCCTCTCCTTCGCCAGGGCTTCCTGATCTTCCACTCCTTCGGCGGCGGCACAGGGTCTGGGTTCACGTCCCTTCTGATGGAAAGACTCTCGGTTGACTACGGGAAGAAGAGCAAGCTTGAGTTCTCCATTTATCCGGCTCCGCAGGTAATTATTATGGTTATTGTAATTATTTATTTATGTATGTGTAAAGAACGTTATTTTAGGTATCTTAAGCTTTTTGTATATATTGTAGTTTTGTCTTAACTTGGTTGCGAGTGAAATGGATTATTTCCTCCATGGAATCACAGTTCGTGATTATTTTATTTATTTCTATTTTTTGTTTGATATATTTGCCTTTTTTCCTATTGTTTTTACAAGTCAGTGTTACTTCCGATATGGAATATTCACTTCCCGGAATCACAGCGTCAAAAATATATCAAAAGATACTAAATAATCAATAAAAGTGAATCTTTTTACCGAATCACGTTTCGGACGGAATATTTACGTCGCTTACACCACTAAACCCTCTCTCGTTCTCTCTCTCTCTCTCCCTCCCTCTCTCTCTCTCTCCCTCTCCCCCTTCCTCCCTCCCTCCCTCTCCCCCTCCTCCCTCCCTCTCCCTCTCCCTCCCTCCCTCCCTCCCTCCCTCTCCCTCCGTCTCTCCCTCCTTCCCTCCCTCCCTCTCCCACTCCCTCCCACTCTCCCTCCTTCCCTCCCTCCCTCTCTCTCTCCCTCCTTCTCCCTCCCTCCCTCCCTCCCTCCCTCTCCCGCAGGTGGCCACAGCGGTCGTGGAACCTTACAACTCCATCCTGACGACCCACACGACCCTCGAGCACTCCGACTGCGCCTTCATGGTCGACAACGAAGCCATCTACGACATCTGCAGGAGGAACCTGGACATCGAGCGGCCCTCGTACACGAATCTCAACCGCCTCATCGGACAGATTGTGTCTTCTATCACTGCCTCGCTCAGGTTTGGGCCGGGCGGGGTGGGGGTGTATACATACAGACAGATGTACACGAACACGCACATGTAGACGCACATATAGACAGAGGAACACGCACAGGCACATGCACAAGCACAAGTACACGCACAAGCACAGACACAGGCACATGCACAAGCACAAGCACACGCACAAGCACAGACACAGGCACACGCACAAGTACAAACACAGGCACATGCACACGCACAAGTACACGCACACGCACACACAATTGTGCTTATGTATCATTTACATTCATATTCCATCATTAAAGTAATTATAGTAAGACCATCCCTTGAACATAATGAATTGTGAAATAACCCGGAAAGTGACACCTAATAGATATGATTTTAACGTCTTACACATACTGATTCCAGAACTTACCAATTGTTGTATCAAATTCCTTTCGGGTCTCATGGCAACTGACAAACATACAGTATTACCCAAACCGTAGTTTAGTAGACTAAGATTTACTTATAAACGTTTGTATTTGATCGTTCAGTTGTAAGTAAATATACTCTACAGATAAGTATGTCTGTTGTACCAACTATATTTTTTTGGCATATGTTTTATTATAATATTAGCTGTAAAAGCACAAGCCCAAAGTTTTTGAATGCTTTTAATTACTATTTTAATACACATGTCCAGTAGCACTTGATTGTTAAATCACGCACAAATTACAGATACAAGTTAATTACTTGACTGACGCGTGAAAAAATAAAAACTCGGCTATAACTATTATTGCGGTGGATAATATTGTAATTTTCTAATTTCTAATACCTAATAATATAATTTTCTAATTTCTAATACCTAATAATGTAATTTTCTAAATTCTAATATCCAACAATGTAATTTTCTAATTTCTAATATCCAACAATGTAATTTTCTAAATTCTAATACCTAATAATGTCATTTTCTAATCATCTAATTTATTCCACCCAGGTTCGACGGGGCCCTCAATGTTGACCTGACAGAATTCCAGACGAACCTCGTACCATATCCACGTATACATTTCCCGCTGGTGACTTATGCCCCTGTCATATCAGCGGAGAAAGTCTATCACGAGCAGCTCTCTGTGGCTGAGATCACCAACGCCTGTTTCGAGCCTGCTAATCAGGTGTGTTGGATTGGGTGGTTTTAGGTTTAATGGTGGTTTTTTTTTTTTTTTTTTTTTTTTTTTTTTTTTTTTTTTGATAGGTTGATGGGTGGTGGTGAGTAGTTTTGATGTGTGTGTGTGAGACAGAGAGAGTGTGTGTGAGTGTGAGTGTGTGTGTGTGAGAGAGAGAGAGAGGGAGAGAGAGAGAGTGTGTAAGTGTGAGTTTAAGTGTTAGTGTGTGTGTGTGTGTGTGTGTGTGTGTGTGTGTGTGTGTGTGTGTGTCTGTGTGTGTGTGTGTGTGTCTGTGAGAGAGAGAGAAAGAGTGAGTTTTTGTGTGAGTGTGAGTGTGTGTGTGTGTGTGTGTGTGTGTGTGTGTGTGAGTGTGTGTGTGTGTGTTTGTGTGTGTGAGAGAATGAGTTTTTGTGTGAGTGTGAGTGTGTGTGTGTGTGTAGCAATAATAATAATAATAATAAAAGCAAAAGGATTAATTTCAACGTCTAAAACTGATTTGACATAACTTTTTCATGTCCAGATCGCAAAATACGACAATAACAGTAAGGCAATAGCAATGGCAGTTTTCACATTGGTTAAATCCGTCTAAACAATGTTTTTTCACTTATTAGTGAAGTATTGACAAGAAAAGTTCAGTAATAACAATAGCAATTATCTACTTGTTCTAATACGAATTAATATTACTTTTTTCTACGTCTAGGTCAGGGATAGCAATGACAATCATCATGTTTTAATCCAATTAGTATGACTTTTTCCCGTCCAGATGGTGAAGTGTAACCCTCGCTATATCTGATTTGACATGACCTTTTCCACTTCCAGATGGTGAAGTGTGACCCCCGCCATATCTGATTTAACATGACTTCTTTCCGTCCAGATTGTGAAGTGTGACTCTCGCCATATCTGATTCAACATGACCTTTTTCCACTTCCAGATGGTGAAGTGTGACCCCCGCCACGGCAAGTACATGGCCTGTTGCTTGCTGTTCCGTGGTGACGTTGTACCCAAAGATGTCAACGCTGCCATAGCTTCTATCAAGACAAAACGCGTGATACAATTTGTGGATTGGTGTCCCACTGGGTTTAAGGTGAGGCTGGGTTTTTGGGGGTTTGGTTTAACCTGCGTTTTATGCTGTGCTGTTCATTTTACTTATAAAAAAAACAAAAAAAAACATGTATTTCGTTCTATTTTATTTTATTTCATTTGTTCGTGTTTTTTGCGTATGTATTAGTGTCCCATTGGGTTTAAGGCGAGGCTGGGGGTTTTGGGGTTTGGTTTAACCTGCGTTTTATGTCGTGCTGTTCATTTTACTTGTCAAAAAAACAAACAAAAAAAAAAACGTTTACATGTATTTCGTTCATTTTATTTTATTTCATTTGTTCATGGATTTTGCGTATGTATTCGTGTCCCACTGGGTTTAAGGTGAGGCTGGGTTTTGGGGGTTTGGTTTAACCTGCGTTTTATGTCGTGCTGTTCATTTTACTTTGCAAAAAAAAAAAAAAAAAAAAAAAAAAGTGTACTTGTATTTCGTTCATTTCATTTTATTTCATTTATTCACGTTCATTGCGTATGTATTCGTGTCCCATTGGGTTTAAGGCGAGGCTGGGTTTTGGGGTGTGTGGTTTAACCTGTGTTTTAAGTTGTGCTGTTCATTTTACTTGTCAAAAAAAAAAACAAAAAAAAAACACACGTATACATGTATTTCGTTAATTTCATTTTATTTTATTTGTTCATGGTTTAAGGCGAGGCTGGGGTTTTGGGGTTTGGTTTAACCTGCGTTTTATGTCGTGCTGTTCATTTTACTTGTCAAAAAAAAAAAAAAAAAAAAAAAAACGTTTACATGTATTTCGTTAATTTCATTTTATTTCAATTGTTCATGGTTTAAGGTGAGGCTAGGTTTTGGGGTTTTGGTTTAACCTGCGTTTTATGTTGTGCTGTTCATTTTACTTATCAAAAAAAAAACAAAAAACGTATATATGTATTTCGTTAATTTCATTTTATTTCATTTATTCACGTTTCTTGCGTATGTATTCGTGTCCTACTGGGTTTAAGGTGAGGCTGGGTTTTGGGGGTTTGGTTTAACCTGCGTTTGACGATAATAAATGAATAAAAAAGATTGTATGCGTGTATCTCGCTTTATTTGAGTTTATTTCATTTTCTCATGTTTCTTCTTGCATATGCATTCGTATCCCACTGGGTTCATATTTACTTATTTTGGAAAAGAATGTATATATATATTTCGTTTTATTTGTTGATTTTATTTTATTTCATTTACACCTGTTTTTGTTGTCGTTGTTGTTGTTGTTTTTTGCATATGCATTCGTGGCCTACTGGGTTCTACTAGGTAAAGTTATGTAATTTCCTTAAAATCTGCAGTCTGGTATTGAAATAGTGTATAGAAATGATAATGAAAATAGATAAAAATCATCTGCAGTCTGGTATTGAAATAGTATATAGAAATGATAATGAAAATAGATAAAAATCATAATAATGGAATGAAAAAAATGAAATGGAAGCATCTCCTCCCCAGGTGGGCATTAACTACCAGCCGCCGACCATCGTGCCCGGCGGAGACCTAGCCAAGGTCACCCGAGCCGTGTGCATGCTTTCGAACACCACCGCCATCGCCGAGGCCTGGGCGCGACTCGACCACAAGTTCGATCTCATGTACGCCAAGAGGGCCTTCGTGCACTGGTAAGTCTGGGGGGGGGGGGATTTAAGGGGAAATGGGGTGTTTTAGGGGGCGGTTGGAGGGGGGGAGGGGGAATTTGAGGGGAAATGGGGTGTTTTGGGGGGGAATCTCATGTACGCCAAGAGGGCCTTCGTGCACTGGTAAGTCTGGGGGGGGGGAGGGGGATTTGAGGGGAAATGGGGTGGTTTGGTGGGGAATTTGAGGGGAAGTGGGGTGTTTTGGGGGGAATCTCATGTACGCCAAGAGGGCCTTCGTGCACTGGTAAGTCTGGGGGGGGGGTGTTTTGGGGGGGAATTTGAGGGGAAATGGGGTGTTTGGGGAGGCGGTTGGAGGTACGGATGTGCTGTGGGAAGATGAGGAGATAGACACGTGTGTATGGGTACTGTATGCACACATACGCCCGCATTTTAAGGATGTATGTACGTATGCGTGTGTGGATGTACGCACGCGCACATGCGCACGCACACGCACATGCACATGCACACGTACATGTACATGCACATGCACAAGCACATGCACATGCACATGCACATGCACATGTACATGCACACGTACACGCACACACACACACGTACACACACACACTCACACACACACACACACACACACACACACACACACACACACACACACACACACACACACACACACACACACACACACACACAACACACACACAAAACACACACATACACACACATCTAGAAGAAATGAATTTATTTCTCTCTTTGCTCTATTGAATATTCAAGACATTAATGGAAGAAAAAATACTTGTATATTTAGTGTAGATTTTAGATGATAACACAGCCAATGCAAATGTAAAAAGAGAATGACATTAAAACAGTCATAATATATAAATATAATATATTTAAGCGCACGTCATAAGCCACATAGTTATCAAATAACCGTAAGTGAGTATTTAACCATTTCCCATCATATTGAAAAGTTAAGTTTAGAAACTAAGAACATAAATACCCATGTACGTTACTTGTGTCTCTTAAGATACATCTTTTTTTATGTAGTTTTAAGAATGTTATAAACCAAATAATGATGATAATGGAAAAATTGTCTACGTCTTTTTTAATAGATCATAACATTAAAACATCAATGAAAAGTGAATGTGTCTTCTAAAAAGTTACTTTAGTACATTTTCTCATAACAAAACGTATAATCATAAAGTTAAAGCATATAGTCTTATGTTCATATATAGAGCTATGAGTACATAAAACCAGTTAGACTAATATGCAAAACTAGTCACATTAATATATAAAACCATATTAACATAGAAAACACAATAATCTCAAAGCTGCTAAAATGATTGACAGTTATCATTATTATTATTATTATTATTATTATTATCATTATTATTATCATTATTATTATTATAATTATTAATATTATTATGATTATTATTATTATTATATCCATGTATTACTACAGACTATGAAACAAAAGAACAATATATATCTTTTTGCAGATACTTATTATTATTATCATCATTATT
>NC_091554.1:47286982-47289482 GCF_042767895.1 Penaeus vannamei | reverse complement strand
CACATGCAGATAAACGCAGAGATACATATAAAAACCTCCACACACACGTATACGCACACAAGCACGCACAGACGCACACAAGCACGCACACACACACACAAGCACGCACAGACGCACACAAGCACGCACAGACGCACACACAGACGCACACAAGCACGCACAGACGCACACAAGCACGCACAGACGCACACAAGCACGCACAGACGCACACAAGCACGCACAGACGCACACAAGCACGCACAGACGCACACAAGCACGCACAGACGCACACAAGCACGCACAGACGCACACAAGCACGCACACAAGCACACACAGACGCACACAAGCACGCACAGACGCACACAAGCACGCACAGACGCACACAAGCACGCACAGACGCACACAAGCACGCACATGCGCACACAAGCACGCACAGACGCACACAAGCACGCACAGACGCACACAAGCACGCACAGACGCACACAAGCACGCACAGACGCACACAAGCACGCACAGACGCACACAAGCACGCACAGACGCACACAAGCACGCACAGACGCACACAAGCACGCACAGACGCACACAAGCACGCACAGACGCACACAAGCACGCACAGACGCACACAAGCACGCACAGACGCACACAAGCACGCACAGACGCACACAAGCACGCACAGACGCACACAAGCACGCACAGACGCACACAAGCACGCACAGACGCACACAAGCACGCACAGACGCACACAAGCACGCACAGACGCACAGACACACACAAGCACGCACAGACGCACACAAGCACGCACAGACGCACACAAGCACGCACAGACGCACACAAGCACGCACAGACGCACACAAGCACGCACAGACGCACACAAGCACGCACAGACACACACAAGCACGCACAGACGCACACAAGCACGCACAGACGCACACAAGCACACACAGACACACACAAGCACGCACAGACGCACACAAGCACGCACAGACGCACACAAGCACGCACAGACGCACACAAGCACGCACAGACGCACACACAGACACACACAAGCACGCACAGACGCACACAAGCACGCACAGACGCACACAAGCACGCGCAGACCCACACGAGCACGCACAGACCCACACAAGCACGCACAGACGCACACAAGCACGCACAGACACACACAAGCACGCACAGACGCACACAAGCACGCACAGACGCACACAAGCACGCACAGACGCACACAAGCACGCACAGACGCACACAAGCACGCACAGACGCACACAAGCACGCACAGACGCACACAAGCACGCACAGACGCACACACAAGCACGCACAGACGCACATACAAGCACGCACAGACCCACACAAGCACGCACAGACGCACACAAGCACGCACAGACGCACACACAGACGCACTCTCACTCTCGTAAACAGGTCACTGGATAGATAAAAGAAAAACATAGTCGTTTTTAGACCGAAAGCAAAAGTAAATTCCACAGATAAACATTATCGTAACCGTAACCTTTTTATAAAAATGTTTTTTCATAGGTTAAAGTTATCATTTTTTTTTTCTTTTGCTCTGCTTTTCTCTTTTCCCTTATACGTTTTTCTCTCCCTTTATTCGGTGGTATTTTTGAATATATTCTTATTTTATTTAATCAATAATTCATTTATAAATTATCAAAAACTATTAAGTAATATACATATGAATAAACAAGAACTAGTTTAAGATAGATCATCAACAAATATATGGAAACATCATACACAGCTAATAAAGCAGATTACAAAAGAAAACATAAGCAATAAAAGAAAAACAGAGAAAAAAGAAAAAGAGAAAGATAAGAATGACAGAAAAAGAAAGAAAGAAAGAAAAGAGACAGGGAGAGAGAGCGAGAGACAGAGACAGAGAGAGAGAGAGAGAGAGAGAGAGAGAGAGAGAGAGAGAGAGAGAGAGAGAGAGAGAGAATATATATATATATATATATATATATATATATATATATATATATATATATATATATATATATATATATCACATATGCCTCCTCCACACTTGAACCTGACCTAAACGCCTTCAAATTAATAAAATAAAATAAAACCCTTTCCATCTTTTTCTCTCATTCCCTCTTCATCTTAATCCATTCCTTAATTCCATTCCTTATAATTCCTTCTTCATCTTATTTTCTTCTATTTCCTCTTCATCTATTCCTATTCATAATTCCTTCTTCATCCATTCCTATTTATAATTCCCTCTTCATCCATTCCTATTTACAATTCCTTCTTATTTTCTTCTATTTCCTCTTCATCCATTCCTATTCATAATTCCTTCTATTTCCTCTTCATCCATTCCTATTCATAATTCCTTCTTCATCCATTCCTATTTATAATTCCTTCTTCATCTTATTTTCTTCCATTCCCTCTTCATCCATTCCTATTTACAATTCCTTCTTCATCTTATTTTCTTCCATTCCCTCAACATCCATTCCCATTTACAATTCCTTCTTCATCTTATTTTCTTCCATTCCTATTTATAATTCCT
>NC_091554.1:47269482-47274482 GCF_042767895.1 Penaeus vannamei | reverse complement strand
GTGTGTGTGTGCTTGCGTGAGTGTGTGTGTGTGTTTATGTGTTTTTTGAGTGTGTGTGTGTGTGTTCGTGTGTATGTGCGTACGTGCGTGCGTCTGTGTGCATCCACCTCGCTATGTCTGTGTACTCACGAAGTCGTATACACATGCGTGAAATCGTGTACGTAGACGAAACCACCCGCACATAACTACAGCATCGCACTTGTCCACACCCAAGACCTCAAACCCGTAAGTCCACCCCAAGTCCACCCCAACCTCCCCCCCCCCCCCCAGAGAAAGACCAAACAAGAGGTCGAGAAGAAAGCGATCAAGACCATCGCCCCCGGAAGAGGCTAAGACCCTGCTCCTCCCCTACCTCCCCCCTACCCCACCCCTACCCCCGCCCATGAGACTCTTCCAAGCCTCACCCCCCACCCCCACCCCCTCCCCTAACCCCCTCCTCCTCCCCCTTCCGCCACCCCCCGCCCATGAGACTCTTCTAAAACCCACCTCCCACCCCCCTAACTCCCAGCCCCTCCCCCATCCCCCGCCCATGAGACTCTTCCAAGACCCACCTCTCACCCTTCCCCTACCTCCCCCCACCACCACCCCTCGCCCATGAGACCTTTCCAAGACCCGCCTCCCACCCCCCTAACCCCCACCCCCTCCCCTAACACCCGCCCAAGAGACTCCTCCAAGACCCCCCCACCCTCCCCCATCCCCTCCCCTAGCCCCCAACCCCCTCCCCCTCCCCCACCCCCTCCCCTAACCCCCCGCCCATGAGACTCTTCCAACACCCACCCCACCCCCCTAACACCCGTCCCCTAACCCCCACCCCCCCCCCCCGGCCCATGAGACTCCTCCAAGACGCGAGAGGAAGCCCCAAGGGCAATCGCCCAATGAGGATGTTGACGTCTGCTGGGGGAGGAAAAGGGGAATGGACTTGGTTAAGGCGACAGAGGGCGCAGCTGAGGGAAAGGGGGAGAGAGAGAGAGAGAAGGAGGGAGGAAGGGAAGGAGGGAGGGAGGGAGAGGAAGGAGGGAGGGAGGAAGAAGAGGGAGGGAAGGAGGGAGGAAGGGAGGGAGGGAGGGAGGGTGGGAGAAGGAGAGAGAGAAGGAGGGAGAGAGGGAGGGAGAGGGAGGGAGGGAGAAGGAGGGAGGGAGCGAGGGAGAAAAGGAGGGAAGGAGGGAGGAAGGGAGAAGGAGGGAAGGAAGGAAAGAGAGAGGAAGGGAAGGAAGGAGAGAAGGAGGGAAGGAGGGAGGGTGGGAGGGAAGGGAGAGAAAGTGAGAAAGAGGATGGAGAGAGAGAGAGAAGGAGGGAAAGAGAGAGAAACAGAGACAAAGAAGACGATCGAGAGAGAGAGAGAGACTGAGACAGAGACAGAGAGAAACAAAGAGACACAGGATGGAGAGAGAGACAATGGAGAAAGAAAAGTGATGGATGAGATAGAGAGAGAGAGAGAGAAAGAGAGAGAGAGAGAGAAACAGACAGACAGGCAGAGAAAGAAAGAGAGAGAGAGAGCGATGGGTAATAGGCGTCGACGGCTGCCTAAAGACCCCTCTGTCTTCCACACTGGGGTGACACCTGCGGCCCATAGAGAAGAGGGATAGACCGAGGGATGGAATAAGGGTTGAGAGGGAGAAGGGAGGACACGGGAAGAGGAGGAAGAGGAAGAGAATGGAAGAATATAAGGAGATGAGGACAGAGAGAGGGATAGACCGAGGGATCGAATAAGGGCTGAGAGGGAGAAGGGAGGACACGGGAAGAGGAGGAAGAGGAAGAGAATGGAAGAATACAAGGAGATGAGGACAGAGAGAGGGATAGACCGAGGGATGGAATAAGGGTTGAGAGAGAGAAGGGAGGACACGGGAAGAGGAGGAAGAGGAAGAGAATGGAAGAATATAAGGAGATGAGGACAGAGGGAGTAGAATGGAGGAGGGAGAGGAAGAGAATGGAAGAAGAGATGAGAGCAGAGAAAGGGAGTAGAAGGGAGAAAGGGAAGAGGAGGTGTGGATAGGGGAATGTGTAGAGGGGGAAGGAAGATGGTTTAAGAGGGGAGGGGACATGGCAAGAGGAACGTAGGGTTGTAAGGGGGTCGAGTGGATATTAAGGATAAGTGTGAGTACAACTACCACTTATCTTAATCGTAATCAGTGATAATAACAACAGGAATCGTGGCATCATCATTAGCCCAACCATTACTAGTATTAGCATCATCATAATTGACAAATACCATTACCATTAACTGTTCAGTCATTACTGTCATTGTCTTTTGGTTTACTTTCCCTGTACACTGGGGCGTCATTTGGAGGGGGGGCTGGGAGGACATTTGACCCCTCCCCCCCGCTTTCCATGTTCCCAAAGGGCCATATTTTTTATACTAAATTACACCTATATAGATCTGATTACAGCTTAAAAGGTCCGTAGAACAGCTAATTTTTTTTCTATTTAGTGTTCGTTTGATTTACCTACTCGTCCGTGTCCCCCCCCCCTTCCCACCCCCAGAAAACGCTCAAACAACACCCCTGCCTCTACAGAGAAGTGATCCTCCAAAATGAATCCACTTTACTCTTTTGTCCTCTTTGGAAGCTACGGTCGTGGACAATGACTGTGTTGTTGTTTACAAAGAAGGGTTCTTTTGTTTACTGAATCACTTTCAATTGCATTCACGGAAACCCAGTGCATGTCGTTTAGGCTTCTGGGATCTGAAAAAAGTCCATGGTGACATAATAGTTTCTTTTTATTATGCTTTAACAGTGCTGCGGAAAAAAAAAAACATATACAAGGGAACATATAAACTATTAGGGTATTGTGCAACATACATTATTAGGACGATATTGATCTTAATATAGAAATGCGTTCTTAAGGGACTTTATACGTACAGCACCTTACTACCTCATGGCGCAAGCACAGTACAGTCATAGTTCCGTCCTGCAAACCCTCATGGTGCAAGCATACACACAGCAGAGTACATTCATATGGCCATAATGCTAATAAGTACTTTATGACACAAAACTATAACACAGTATAATCCTAACACTGTACTATTTATTACTGCCTCATAACACATATAACAGAGAACCCTAATATTACCGTACTACCCCATGGAAGCACAGTACACCAACAAAACCGTCTGCCCTCATGGCGCAAGCACAGTACAGTAATGATACCGTCCTGCCAATGAGTACCCTCCATGGCGCAAGCACACAACACCGTACATTCCAGAGTCGCCGGCACCTCGCAGCCTGGCGGATAAACGCAGGGGCAGAATCACGTGAATGGCAGGTGGTTGAACGTCGCCCAGCTGCCTCCCTCTCCTCGTTCCCTGTTCCTCTCCGGGATAATGGACAACAATTGGCATTTAGCGAGCGCGTGTGGAGTGGGTCAAGGCAATCACACAAGCAAGCAATCAAGCGGAGGGCCGTGCGAGCAAGCAAGCCATCGAGAAGTCAAGCAATAGGGAAATGGCAGACTTCTAAAGCCGCTGTTTGTCGTCGGGCCACGCAAGAAGCTGCCAACCCAGAATCTCCTCGTTGAAAGACAAGAGAGCAGCGGAAATGGCGCATGAACCACAAGAAAAAAAATCACAAAAAAGGGGAAAAAAACAAAGGAGATAAAACACGCTTTGCATGCTTTAGAGAACCCTACCATGACTCAAACACGGAAGCAAGCAAGGGTATGGGGTCACTCTTACAGACGAGACAGGCCAGAACAAGCAAAACCCCACCTCGCCAATACCCACCACATCAACAAGCAGAGGATATTCTCAATAATTATCGCCAATTGCTACATTATACAAATTTATGGCGGGTCTGAAGGCTGGCTGCATGCACGAATAAACAATTTCCTTATTGTCCACAAATCATTCAAGTGGAATCAGGGACAGCCAGAGAGGCCACTTAACGACGCGCTCAAGGTGTATGCTTCTGTGGAGGGTTGAGACTCCAGGCCGAAAGAAAGTGGAAAAGTGGTTGGCGAGTCGGTTTTGAGTTGGAGAAAAGGGGGAGTAGGGAAGAAGGGGAGGGAGGGGGAGACTGGGATAGGGGGAGAGACAGGGAAAGCGATAGGGACTGAGGAAAGGAGAGAGGGAGAGGGAGAGAAGAGAGAGGAGGAAGAGAGAGAAAAATAAAGAGTAAAAAGAGTGGGATAGGGGAGAAACAGGGAAAGCGATAGGGACTGGGGAAAGGAGGGAGGGAGAGGGAGAGAAGGAGGAGGAAGATAGAGAAACAGAAAGAGTAATAAGAGTGGGATAGAGGAAGAAACAGGGAAAGCGATAGGGACTGAGGAAAGGAGGGAGGGAGAGGGAGAGAAGGGGGAGGAGGAGGAGAGAGAAAAAGAACGAGTAACTTCCCAACTGAAACCGAAATACTAATAACCATAATAATAAATATCCGTTTGGGAGCTGAAACTAATAAAAAAATAACCTGAAATTTGAGTCAACGCCAAACATAACTTAGAACATGCGACGTGCAAAATTTCTACCAATGGTGTTGATATCGTCATATTTCAACATGATAAGGCAAGCCCCTTAATATGGCATTAATAAATAAATACAGATAGATACGAAGGAAGAACGAGAAAGATAGAGATACTGATACATGAAGAAGAAGAAAAAAAAAAAAGATAAACGGGTAGACATATTGCGAGGAAGACGGACAGTTCTGAATTTTTCATAAGTACAGACATTAAGTATCCACTTTGTGCTTGCATCTGTCTGTACTGCACTCAGTTACATGATAATATGCATATGTACATACACGCATGCATGTGTGCGTATATATACATACACGTATGTATATATATGCAATAATAAACAAATACACACAGACGTATGTGAGTGTTCTAAATGAGCTTGTGATGGGGCGGATACATGGCTTAATAGTTTATTTCAACCTCTTTTATTTAAACCTTTGGACTGAGTACATAATTAAGCAATTATTAAACCCCATTTATGATAGCCTTAACTCACGTATTATAGGTATGGTGGACTTCATTTCTTAACTTGAGTAATTATATTTATAAAA
>NC_091554.1:47244482-47246982 GCF_042767895.1 Penaeus vannamei | reverse complement strand
TCTCTGTTAGCGAAAGGATTATAAGTTCAAACGGCTGTGATTTTTTTTTTTTCGGCGGTGAGAGATAGGTTAAAAGTTCAAAAAACCATCGTCGAGATTTTGTACTTTCATGTGAATTTTTCTTTTCTTTACTTTTCTTTTCTTGTTATTCGGTCTTCTCATTTTCTTTCTTTATTCATTGTTATTCAGTTATTCGGATTTTCTTTCTTTTATTCATTTATTTATTTTCGGCAACGGTGTCAAGAATCTGAAAAAGAAATAATTCCGGCTCGAGATTTCCCAACTCCAGAGGAAGCTCAAAACACAATTATCTTGCCTCATGTCCTATTGCGCCGCTTTAAATTTCGCCTCAAAGGGCAAGAATCGGTTAATGGAAGGTCTCGGGGCGGGATGAGGTTCCGCGCGTCTCATTGGCTGATGAAGGTCACGTGACTCACCGGCATTTCAAAGGCGGAGCGACCGTTGAATTCAAAACGCGCGGGCTAAATTCGAGCCAAGAGAGTGCGAGGTTAAAAGGAACGTTAACTGATAAATGAAGCTATTTGTGGTAGATTACATTAATAAGATAGTGAATAAGCGTTAAGGAGTTATGCTGCAAGTTTAAATATGTGTGAATTGCTGCAGAGCTAGCGTTTGTATATTTGTTTTATGAAATCTAGAAATACGGTTATTCAGTACAGAATAGGAAATGCCTATGATATAAATGCATACACATGCATATATGTCGTAGGTATATACATACATCCATCCTATTCTCTCTCTCTCTCTTCTTCCCTCTACCCTCCATCTCCCTCCCTCTCCTCACCTTCCATCTCCCTCCCTCAATCTCTATCCGTCTTCCTCCCTCTCACTCTCACCCGCCTTCACTCTCGTTCTCTCTTTCACTCGTTTCCTCTTCCTCCCTCCCTCCTTCACTCTCTTTCCATTTCCCACATCCTCCCTCTCTCCCAACCCCCGCCCACTCCCTCCTTCCCTCCCCCTCTTCCTCCCCTCCCTTTCTTCTCTCCCTCACCCACTCTCCTTCGCTCTTTCCATTTCCCACATCCTCCCTCTCTCCCTCCCCCCGCCCACTCCCTCATTCCTTCCCTCACCCACTCTCTCCCTCCCTCACCCTCTCCCTCCCTCCCTTCCCCCTCTCCCTCTCTCCTTCCCTCCCCCTCTCTCCTTCCCTCTCCCACCCTCCCCCTCTTCCTCCCTCCCTCCCTTCCCCCTCCCTCTCTCCTTCCCTCCCCCTCCCTCCTGCCCTCCATCCCTCCCCCCTCTTCCTCCCCTCCCCCTCCCACCTTCCCTCACCCACTCCCTCCCTCCCTTCCCCTTCTTCCTCCCTCCCTCTCTTCTCTCCCTTCCTCAATTTATCCTCGGTGTCGGTCACGTCTGCTGCGTCTCCTCCTGACCCATTCGCGCTAATGATCTAACCTTTTCTCCGTCACAGGATGAAGCCGAGGATTTCCTTTTGTCTTTCGCTCTGTCTCCCAATCCCCCTTTTCTTTCCTTTTTTATCTTTTTTTTACTTTGATTTTCTTTCGTTTTTTTTCGATTCTGTCTGATTCTTCGCTAGTTCAGATGATCTGTGTTTTTTTTTTTTTTTTTTTTTGTCTGTTCTTCACTAATCCGTTTTCATTGTTTCTTTTATTTTTATTGTTCTTTCGTTTTTCTCCTCTCTAATTTCTTTCAATTCTCCACTTTTCAGATTCCTCTCTATTTTATTATTTTTTCTCTTTGCTGTTCTGTTTATCCTTTTATCTTATTCGTCTCCACCAATGGCATCAACGACAAAGAAAACAAAACGAAAAAGGGAAGAAAGAAAATCAGGATTATTATAGCAATTATAGAAACAATAAGAAACAAACAAAAAATAAATAAATGAGAAAAAAGAAAGAAAGAGAGAAAGAACGAAAGAAAACATTAAATAACAATACAAAAAATGAAATAAATGAGGAAAAGAAAGTAAGAAAGAAAAATAAAAGAAGCAAAACAATGAAGAAAAAAAAATCTTAAAAGATGACTTCTGACAAAAAAAAAAAAATCTTAAAAGATGACATGACAAAAAAAAAAAAAAAAAAAAATCCCAGCGTTCGTTTTAAGTCGAGTGCGAAAGAATGGCTTGACGAAAACTTTGAACATTGGTCATCTTAAGTTAAATAGAGACTTGATTGAGCTTGTGAAGGATGGCCTGAACTTGTGTCTTGTGTTATTGCTTGTGGGGGTCCCTTTGGGGGGGGGGAAGAGATAAGAAAGAGGTGGTTCATTTTTTATTTTATTTTTTATCATTATTTTTTATTTATTTATTTATTTATTATCATTATTTATTCATTTATTTTTACTCTTTTCTTTTATATCTTTGTTTATTCATCTATTTATTTATTTATCTATTTTTATTTACTGAGGAAAATTTACTGTTACTACCTGCTATGAAATGGGATTTTTTTTGGTATGAATACTATTCGTTTTACTATTTCCTATAGATAGCTTAGAAACATTTTCTTACCGTTGGGAGGAA
>NC_091554.1:47229482-47239482 GCF_042767895.1 Penaeus vannamei | reverse complement strand
CTCTATCTATTTGTCTGTCTAGCTCTCTGTCTCCTCTCTCTCTGTCTATCTATCTCCTCTCTCTCTCTCTCTCTCTCTCTCTCTCTCTCTCTCTCTCTCTCTCTCTCTCTCTCTCTCTCTCTCTCTCTCTCTCTCTCTCTCCCTCCCTTCCTCTCTCCCCTCTCTCCCTCTCCATTCTCTGTCCCTCCCTCCCTCCCCCACCTTCGTCAATTCTCCCCTCACCCCATCCCTCCTCCTCCCCTCGCCTCCCCCACCTTCCCCCAACAAAGGAAAATAAGCGATCTTGTGCAATATTTTATATTCATTTCCCGCCCAGGATGCGACCGCCGAGTGATACAGACGAGTGACCCAAATATAAACCAGTTCTGATCACCAGCTGTCAGGTGTAGCGACATCATGTGACCTTGACCCCTCCCCCCTCCCCCTCTCTCACCAGCTGTCCCCTTTCCTCCCTCTCCGCAACAACCCCCCCCCCTCTAGTTGTATCCTTCCCTCCTCCCGTTTTTTTCTTCTTTCCTTTTTTTCTTTTTGCTTTTTTTTTATTTATCTGTTATCCCCTGTGTGTTTTTTTTTTTTTATCTTATCTCTCTCTTTTCTTGTTATCGTTTGGTTTCGTCTCCTCTCCTCTCTTTCCTCCTTTTTCGTAAATTCTGTTCTCTCCCTCTTACCCCTTATCGTAAATTTTTCCTTCTTTCTTTTGTTCTTTTTATAACCTCATAGTCGTCCTCTTCTCTTTTTCTCTATCTCTTCCTCCTATCTGCTGATATGGAATCGTCCCTCTCTCTCCTTCCTTTTCCCTCTCTTCTCCTCCCTTCCTCCTGTCCTCCATTTTGCGATCTCAACTGGTATTTCACTCCTTACTCCCCATCGTCACTGCTCTTTCTGCTCCTTCTCTTCCTCTTTTCCTCTCTTCCTCTCTCTCATCCTCCTTCTCCTCCAATCTTCTCCTCCTTCTTCTTCTTCTTCTTCTTCCTCTTCTTCTCCTCCTCCTCCTCTTCCTCCTCATTCTCCTCCTCTTCCTCTTCATTCTCCTTCTCCTCCTCCTCCTCCTCCTCCTCTTCCTCCCTCCTCCTCCTGCTTCCTCCTCCTCCTCCTCCCCAAGCCCGCATTCCCCTTTTCCCTGTCCTAAGCTCCTACTCACAGCTCCTTCCACAACCTCCCCATCCCATCCTCCCCCCAACTTCGACCCTCTTCTCCCCTCCTCCCCCCCCAACCCCTCCCTTCTCCCTCCAACCTCTCCCCCTAACCCCACCATTCCCCTTCCCTCTCCCCCCTTCCTCCTCCACTTCTCCTCCTCCCCAACCCCCCTTCCCCCACTCCTCCTCCCCCATACCCTCCACCTCTTCTCCAACCTCCCCCCTCCTGCCCCACCTCTCCCTCCACCTCTCCTCCTCTACCTCTTCTCCATACCCCTCCCCCTCCCCCCCTCTCCTCCTGGCTTCCCTACCCCTTCTCCAACCCCCCACCCCCTTCCCCCCTCTCCTCCTGGCTTCCCTCCCTCCCCCTCCCCTCCCCCCGTCATGCAGGCACAAATCATGCACAATCAAGCGTGCCTGCGGCTATGACAAGCCTTCTATGCTTCCTGGCACCCGTCATGCGCACCTCATGACCTCATGACAGAAGCTTCAAGGACTTACTCGCTCATGACCGTTGCGTAGATGTTGTAGAAATTGTTGGGTCGTAGTTGTGTCGTTGTTGTAAAAGATTGGGGTTGTAGAAATTGTTGTGTGTGTTGTGTCGTTGTTGTAAAAGATTGGGATTGTGCGAGTGGAAATAAAATCGTATTTAGATAGTTTTGTTGAAAATGTTTTTTTTTTTATTATTTATGAATATGTTTAGGACTTCTTGCTCATGACCGTTGCGTAGTTGTTGTAGAAATTGTTGTAAGAGATTGGGGTTGTGCGAGTGGAAATAAAGAGGTGTTTAGATAGTTTTGTTGAAAATGTTATTATTTTTTTTAATTTATGAATATGTTTAGGACTTCTTGCTCATGAACGTTGCGTAGATGTTGTAGAAATTGCTGTGTGTGTTGTGTCGTTGTTGTAAAAGATTGGGGTTGTGCGAGTGGAAATAAAGACGTATTTAGATAGTTTTGTTGAAAATGTTATTATTTTTTTAATTTATGAATATGTTTAGGACTTCTTGCTCATGACCGTTGCGTAGATGTTGTAGAAATTGTTGTAGAAATTGGGATTGTGCGAATGGAAATAAAGTATTTAGATAGTTTTGTTAAAAAGATATATATATATTTATGAATATGTTTAGGACTTCTTGCTCATGACCATTGTGTTGTAGAAATTGTTGTGTCTGTTGTGTCGTTGTTGTAAAAGATTGGGATTGTGCGAATGGAAATAAAATCGTATTTAGATAGTTTTGTTGAAAATTTTATTATTTCTTTATTTATTATCTTTATTTATTTCTTTATTTATTTATTATTTATTTCTTTATAAATATGTTTACATATAATTAGACAGTTTTGGTAAAAATTCTGTTTTGTTTATTTGTAATACGAATGGAAATAAAAACGAATTTAGATAGTTTTGTTAGAAATGTTATAATTATTTTTTAATTTATGGATATATTTATGTAGAATGAGCGTTTTGTTGAAACTTTTATGTATTTGTTTGTTTGTAAATATATGTATATAATTTTGGTGGGTGTGCGAGAAAAAACAAAACAGTTAAATAGTTTGGTTGAAAACGCTATGTTTTTATAAGTATATTTTTTCTAACACTAAATTATTCAATAACTTTTTATGTTTTCGTTTAGGTGTTGCTTTTGTTTTACCCAAATTTTATTTTTTCCTTTTTTATTTTCTATTTTTTCTTCTATTTTTTTTTTATCTTTTTTCTTATTTTTTATTCAATTTTTGTTTCCTTAATTTTGATTTTCCTTTTCATTCCAATCCTTTCATTTTTATTATTGTTCTATTGTTCTATTCTTTATTCTATTCATTCATTTTCTTTCTATATTAATTCATCTATCTTCCTTTTTTCTTGTTCTAATTTATCTAATTCTTCATTTTTTATTGTTCTGTTTTATTCGGTCTATCTTTTTTTTTTCTCTTTATTTCATTTATCTTTTTGTTCCTTTTTCCTTTTCCTCATTTTTATTTAATTTATCTTTTTTTTCCTTTTTCCTTTTCCTCCTTTTTTATTCCTATTTTATTCCATTTATCATTTATTCCATTTCCTCATTCTCATTCCATTTATCATTTTCCCCTCTCTTCCTCCTTCTTATTCCATTTCTTTTATATCTCTTCCCCTTTTCCTCCTTCTTATTCCATTTATCATTTTCCCCTTCTTCCTCCTTCTTATTCCATTTATCCTTTATTTCCTCTTCCTCCTTCTTACTCCATTTCTCTTATATCCCTTTACCTCCTTTTCATTCCATTTATCATTTATTTCCCTCTCCTCCTTCTTATTCCATTTATCCTTTCCCCCTCTTCCTCCTTCTTATTCCATTTCTCCTTTTCCCCCTCTTCCTCCTTCTTATTCCTCTTATCTCTCTTTCCCTTCTTCAAAATCCCGGCGCTTACGACTCGCTATGAATCTAAGATGGATATACGATAGCATTATTTTCCCCCGAGTGAAGGATAAAGTCTGGGTGTAAGAGGGAGAGAGAGAGAGGAGGAGGAGGGAGAGGAGGAGAGAGGAGGGTGGGGGATGGTAAGGGGGGATGGGGGATGGAAAGGGGAAGGGGAGGGTAAGGGGAAGAGGGAGGGAGGTGGAGGGTAAGGGGGGGAGAGGAGAGGGGAAAGGGAGGAAGAAGGTGGAGGGGAAGGAGGAGGAAGAGAGAGAGGAGAAAGAGAAGAAGGAAGAAGAGGGGGAAGGGGAGAGGTAGAATGGAGGAGAGAGGAGGGGATGAAAAGGGGGAGAGGCATGATGGCAAAGGAAAATCAGTAGAAGAAGAAAAGAATTATAAAAGTAGTAATAACAAGAAGAATAGAAGAAAAAGAGAAGGAACAAAAAGCAAATAGAAAAAACAGGAAAAGAAAAGCCCAAAGAAGAAATAGAAATGGTAAAAAAGAAGAAGAAATAGAATCGGTAAAAGAAGAAGAAGAAAAAGAAGAACCAGAAATAGCAAAAAGAGGAAAGAGTTTCGAATCCCTTGCAATGCGGTTCGAACACCCTGGCCGAAGCAGCTGTCTCGCGGAGCTGGCGGAGGCGGCCCTGCATTTTTCATGTGAGGGAAAGAGAGACGGGATGGGGAGGGGAAGGAGGGGGGAGGGAGGGGGGTTAAGCGAATGTGGGTTGTGGGATGTTTGTGGGGTTGGGTGTGGGTGTAGGTGGGGATGGGTGGGTAGGTGTGTGGGCTGGGGGGTGAGTGGATGTGGGTGGGTGGGTTTGGGTGGGTGAGTGTTTGTGTGTGTGGATGGGGGGTGAGTGGGTGTGGGTAGTTGTGGGTGTGAGCTTGGCAAAATGTGTGTGTTTGTGTGGGTATGGGCTGGGGATGTTTGTGTGTGTGGGTGGGTGTTTGTGTGTGTGTCGGTGTGGGTGGGTGAGTGGGTGTTTATGCGTGTGGGTGTGAGCAGGGGATGTTTGTATGTGTGTGCGCGTGTGTGTGTGTGTGGGTTGGGGATGTTTGTGTGTGTGTGTGGGTGCTTGTTTAAATGTGGATAAGGTTGTGTGTGTGTGGATGGATGTTTGCTTTTTATTATTATCGTTTCGTGTGTACATGTGTCTGTTTATGTATATCTGCGTATGTGTTCTGTCGTTACCATGTGCCTATGAGCTAATGCACGTTGCTGAGCCTGCAATAAGGACGAAATTAGATTATCACTCCCCGTCACTGGTGTTCTTGTTCCCTCATTAACATACTAATGATGACTATGCTCTTAATGATGATAATTATAACAGTAGTAGTGGTAGTAATAGTACTATTTCCTGCAAGTCACGTTAATGTTAATTGTGGTGATAGATAATGATGGTGATGAGTATAAGTGATGATAGTGATGAGGATGATCTTAGTAGTGGTAATGGTGATATTGCGATGATGATGATAGTTGTGATAATGGTGATTGATAACAATAAAGTAATGGTGATAATAATGAGGATGATTAAGGATATGATACTGAAAATTATCATAATCATGATGATAATAATGAAGTATAATGATGATAATAATGATTAGTAGTAGTATTAGTATTATCTTTATTATTATGATAATCATATTCGTCATCATAATAACCAAAATAAAAGCAATGATAATGATGAAATTAAGATAATGATAATGACTGATAGTAATTAAACATGGCAACAGTAAAAGCACAACGATACATAACAAAAACAACGGCGATAACAATGACAATAATTTCGTGTATAACAAGGACAGATAACAAGAAGAAAAATAACGAGATTGTTTCAACGATGATAATGTTATAAAGGTTTCCAACTGACCAGATGCGAGCGGGGACTCACAAACGTTTTTTTTTTTTTTTTAACTCTTAAAAACGTTTTTTTTCTTCTTTCTTTCTTTCTTTCTTAACTGTTAGAAACGATTCTTTTTCTTAATTCTTAGAAAAGTGTCTTTCTAATATACTAGAAACGCTTTTTCGTAACTCTATGAAACGTATCTTTCTTAACTCCTAGAAACGTGTTTTTTTCTTATATTTTTTTACTCAGAAATATTTTTTTCTTAGCTCTTAGAAACGATTTTTTTCTTGAATATTAGAAACATTTTTTCTTAAATCTTAGAAACATTTTTTCTTAAATCTTAGAACCATTTTTCTTTTTCTTTTTAAAACTCTTTAAACCTTTTTTTCCCTCTTATTAGAAAGACTGCAACATTCAGTAACATGAAACGGGGCGGGTATTTTCCGTAGAGTTTTGTAACCTTACCTCCTCTTCAACCTTCGACACTCTGATATTCACGTAGAGAGGCTCGTGTGTGTACATATAGGTATGCGCACGTATATGCACGTACATACATAGATATAGGTGCACATGTACATATATATATATACAGATATTGACTGACACACATGTACTTACACTCATATACGCGTGTACACACAATCACATATATATATCCACACATTACGTACACCCCCAAACATACATACGAACCTCCTAACCTTTATGTACACACACACACACATACAGTACACACACATACGTTCATGTCGTATATACCACTCATAATAACCCCCCCCCCCCTCCATCTCCTCATTTCTCCCCCCCTCTTATCCTACCCCCTCCCCACCTCGTCCTCTTCCTCCTTCTCTTTCTTCTTATCCCACTCCTCCTCTTCTTTCTTATCCCACTCCCCACTCCTCCTCCTTCTCTTCCTTATTCCACTCCCCACTCCTCCTCCTCCTCTTCCTTCTTATCCTCCTCCTCCTCCTTTTCTTCCTTCTTATCCCCCTCCCCACTCCTCCTCGTCTTCTTCCCTCTTATCCCACTCCTCCTCCTCCTCCTCCTTCTTATCCCACTCCCCACTCCTCCTCCTTCTCCTCCTTCTTATCCCACTCCCCACTCCTCCTCCTTCTCTTCCTTATTCCACTCCCCACTCCTCCTCCTCCTCTTCCTTCTTATCCTCCTCCTCCTCCTTCTCCTCCTTCTTATCCCACTCCCCACTCCTCCTCCTCTTCCTCACCCCCTCCCTCCCCACTCGCAATTTTATTCTAAACAGAACACTCCACGCACAGAGATTTAGAAATATCCCCAGCGTTGGCGGGCTTTTTGAATTCGTGTTCTTTGCAACTGGGAGAGAGATCTTATTGCAACCTCAAGTGCAAAATTGTTCTAGGATGAGTTGTATTAACGAGACGTGTGACGCTGGCACTCTGGATGATTAATCTGGTTAATAAAATGATGATTATGTTTAATGGTTTTTTTTATTTTTTTTTATATATTTTCTCTTTGGCTCGCTCGGTCTCTGTCTCTCTTTCTATCTGTCTCTCTCTCTGTCTCTGTCCCTGATTCTGTCTCTGTCTCTCTCTCTCTCTCTCTCTCTCTCTCTCTCTCTCTCTCTCTCTCTCTCTCTCTCTCTCTCTCTCTCTCTCTCTCTCTCTCTCTCTCTCACCCTCACTCTCACTCTCACTCTCCCTCTCCCTCTCTCTCTCCCTCTCTCTCTCCCTCTCATTCTCTCTCCCTTTCCCTCTCTCTCTCCCTCCCTCTCTATCTATCTATCTAGTTATCTATCTATCTCCCTCTGTTCCTTCCACCTTTTCTCTTCGCAAAACAGGAGAGGAAAAAACTCATCCACTTGAAGGCAAAAACTGCCCCAGGTGTCGAACGGGGAATTCCCGGATCGCCTCGCCACGAAATCATGTCTGAAACATGATCCTATTTATGAGGAAATGATGACGTAATGGTGACGTAATGTTTGCATGAGCAAGGGTGATATTTCTGAGGAAATGATGAAGTAATGGTGACGCAATAATTACATGGGTAATAGTAATGATAAGAAAATGATGAAAGAATGATAATGGTGATGATAACATAAGGTGATAGGAATAAAGATAAGGAAATTATGAGGTAATGGTAATGGTAGTGATGATAACAGCTAATAGGGTGATGATAATGATAATAATAACAAGATAGAGTAATGGTTATGATGATATATTGGTTAATAAGAAGGGTGATGATAACATAATGGTAGTAGTAGCAGTATGGAATGAGCATGATAATGTGGATGATATTGAAGGAATAATTATGATAATGATGATATTGACGTAATACTTATGATAAGGATAGCAACGATAATAATATTAGTAAAATGATAATTAAACAATGATTAGGATCACACGATACGCATAAACATCAGTAAAACACCCTTCAAATAAAATAAAAAAAATCTCCAAATATGAAAAAACACAAAAAAATAATAATAATAATAATAATAATAATGATAATAATAATAAGAAGAAGAAAAAGAAGATAAATAAAAAACGGGAAAAAATAGAAAAAAACGAAAAATGCAAAAAACGAAAAAACGAAAACAAGAAAGGAAAAACAAACCTAAAAACATAACAAAACAAAAAAAACGAAGAAAAAGAAAACACACGAATATAATACCTTCCATAGACCCAGATTCGTCCAAACATTTTCCTCTCTCTTTTTCCTTCTCGTGGTCGAGGTACATCCCCCGCGGCCTTCAAAAGGAGGGGGAAGGAGGAGGAGGAGGAGGAGGAGGAGGGAAGGAGGAGGAGGGGGAAGGGTGGAGGAGGAGGGAAAGGTGGAGGAGGAGGAGGAGGGGAAGGAGGAGGAGATGTTGGCGCAGTGTTGGGGGGTGTTGGGGGCGTGGGGGGGGAAAGGTGAGGGGGTGTGGAGGGGGAGTGGGGAGGTTAGGGGGGGGGCAGGCATTGATTTCCTGCTGAGGTAAAGTAACAGAGCAAGGTATAAACGTGACAACTCGAGATGTTTCTTTTTTATTTTTTATTTATTTTTTTCTCTCTCTCTGTCTTTCTCTTGCTTTTTCTTTTGTTTGATTTTTCTCTCTGCCTTTCTCTTACTCTTTCTTTTTTTCTCTTTCTTATTGTTTTTTGTCTATTTTTTCTGTCTTTTTCTCTTTTTCTTTCTCTTACTCGCTGTCTCTCTCTCTCTCTCTCTCTCTCTCTCTCTCTCTCTCTCTCTCTTTCACACACACACACACACACACTCTCTCTCTCTCACTCTGTCTCTGTCTATGTCTCTCTCTCTCTCTTTCTCTCTATCTATCTATTCTTCTTCTTCTTCTCTCTCTCACTCTTTGATTCACTCTTTGTTTATTCTAATTCTGCTTCTGCTTCTTCTTCTTCTTCCTCTCCTTCTTCTTCTTCTTCTTCTTCTGTGGGTGTTTGTTCCTTTCACAAGCATTCACTGAAGCCCCGATGGTTTCCACTGTGTCTCTGGGTAATAACTCCGCGCTCAGCTGGTTCAATGTGGGAGGTTTTCTATAAGTTTTTTTTCGGTAAGTTTTTTTTCTTTTCTGTCTTACATTCATTCTCTTTGTTTCTTTGTTTTTTTCTCTGTCTCTGTTTTTCTCTCTCTCTTTGCCTCTGTCTTTTTCTCTCTCTTTGTCTCTGTCTTTCTCTCTGTCTTTCTCTCGCTCTCTCTCTCTCTCCTCTCTCTCTCTCTCTCTCTCTCTCTCTCTCTCTCTCTCTCTCTCTCCTCTCCTCTCCCTCCCCCCCCTCTCCTCTCCCTCTCTCTCTCTCCTCTCTCTCTTCTTCTCTCTCTCTTCTCTCCTCTCCTTCTCTCTCCCTCCTCTCTCTCTCCCTCTCTCCATCTCTCCTTCTCTCCATCTATCCCTCCTCCCTCCTCCCACCTCTCCCTCCTCCCTTCCTCCTCCTCCCTTCCTCCTCCCTCCTTCCTTCCTCTCTCCTCTCCCTCTTTCCTTCTTTTCCTCTCCTCCCCCATCTCTCTTCCTCCATCCATTTCTTCATCATCTCCTTTGTTTCAGAGGGTGGCAAAAAAGACAAAAAAAGAAAACAAAAAAAAGAAAACAAAAAAATCGTAGGTCTTTTGTTCTGAATGGGAGAATTCACATGACAAATAATAGACATTCGCTGAAGATGGTGTGAATGGATCGGAAGAGAGGGGGGGGGAGGTGGAGGAGGAGGAGGAAGGGGGAGAGGAGGGGGAGGTGGGGGAGGAACTGGAGGAGGAGGAGGGACATGGAGGAGGTGGAATTGGAGGAGGAAGAGGAGGGAGAGGGGGAGGGGGAAGAGGGAGGAGTAGGAGGAGGAAGGGGGGAAGAGGAGGGTGAAGGTGGGGAGGGGAGAGGAGGAGGAAGGGGGAAGAGGAGGGGGAAGGTGGGGAGGGGAGGAGGAGGGGAAGGGGGAAGAGGAGGTGGAATTGGAGGAAGAAGGGGATGGGGAGGTGGAGGGGGAAGGGGGAGGAGGTGGAATTGGAGGAAGAAGGGGACGGGGAGGGGGAGGAGGAGGAGGTGGAGGCGGAAGAGTGGGGAAAGGGGAGGGGGAGGAGGAGGAGGAACTGGAGGGAGAGGGGGAAGGGGAGGGAGATAGAGGTGGAGGTGGAGGTGGAAGAGGTAAAAGAGGAGATGGAGGAGGAGGAGG
>NC_091554.1:47209482-47219482 GCF_042767895.1 Penaeus vannamei | reverse complement strand
TAATTAAATTGATAGGCCTGGGTGGTGCGAGTTCCTGGAGTGCACAAAACTTTTTTTTATTGTGATTGATGATTGTAAGTTATTGTTGTTGCTATAGGTGTTATTATTGATATTGTTGGTGTTGTTGTTATGTAAGCATTGTTTTTGTTGCTGTTATTAGTATGTTATTATTGTTGTTGTTATGATTATTATTGTCGTTATCATTATTGGTGTAATTATCATCATTATTGTTGTTGTTGTTGTTACAGTTATCATCACCATCAGTGTTTTTGTTAATATCGTCAATATTATTAATATATCGTTACTGAAATAATCATCATCATTAATATTATCATTGCTGTTGTTAGTATTATTATTACCATTATAGTTACTATTATTATTGTTGTTGTTGTTGTTGTTGTTGTTGTTGTTGTTGTTGTTGTTGTTGTTGTTGTTGCTGCTGCTGCTGCTGCTGTTGTTGTTATTGTTATGACTATTATAATCACCCTCATTATCATCTTTATCCTTATCATCATCCTCATCATCGACTTTACTATTGCCAAATCGATAAAAGTGATTTTTTTATCTTCATATTTTCATGAACATGTTTTCAAGTGTTGAATATATAATTTTTCTTGTAAATAGATGAAACCATTAACTTTGATACACGTAATGTCATCAGTCGAAAAGATTAAATATAAATTGTGCATTGTGAATTCGGTGATAAAACTATACCAGAATTTTGAAACTCGTAAGATAATTTGATTTATTTGTAAACTGGAATTTATAAGATATGTCATAACGATTTACATCAATTCAGTATTACGACATCGACAATCTTATTTTTTCCGATAGATATTTTCAAGTTGCATCTTAGAACCGATGACTAATGGCAATTCTTGAGCCTCATTATGCAGCCTGAATTATTAGTGTTAAAATTTGTTATTAAAGATATCCTCATCATAATCATAATCATCACCTATAGACTAAGTATGAATGAGAATGAATATCTTCACAATACAAGGGATATATTTAACCAGTTTCGAATATATCGTCACAAATGGATATATTCGAAACTGGTTTATTATCACTACTATAGCCATCATCACCATCTTTATTATTATTATTATTGGTGTCGTTGTGGTTGTTCATTTTCATCATCGAATTCACCATTGGCAAATCCACAAAACTTATTTTTCTTCTCTTTTTATTCATTAATTAATTTATTTTGAAAGCTGCGCGCAAGATAAGTTACTATCTTTGTAAATAGATCAATAAACGTTAAACTGGATCAACGTAATGTCCGCAGTAGAGGAGATTAAATTTGGATCGTGCTTCACTCATTTTTTAAATATTAATGGTTGTGTTTTGTTTGTTTGGTTGTTTGTATTAAATTTGTGCGAGGCTCGATTGACTGAATGTCCATCTATATGACCATGCATATATCACGAAATAGACACATATGTCTATCGGATATATATATATATATTCATCTGTCTATCTGCCCGGTATAAAGGGATGTCTAAACTGATAGATATGCATTTATTTCTGTGTATATACATGTCCCCGTATATGAATATTCATTGAGTCAGACCACACAATTTTAAAATATCGGCCATAAGTCTTCATAAAAATTTTGGGAATCGAAGTATTTACAATATTTGGAGACTCGACAAACAATGCATATGAACAGAATATTGTAATTTGTAATTAGAATTGTTATTATTAGTTTTCCCATTGTCATCATCTTCAGTAATACTACACCGACGAACTTGTCTCATTTCTTTTCAGCTTAATAAGTAGTGTCTTTTCTTGAGATATATGCAGTCAAAAATATTTTTAAGCTCTTAACATATTTTCATTATTATCGTTACTATTATTACTATTTGATATTATCATATTTCTAAATCGACAATGTAAATGTATTCAAGTTACACCTGAAAACTGAGTATAGACCTTGCAAATAGATCAATAAACGTTAAACTGGATTAAACCGATGTCCGCAGTGTGGAGAGTTCATGTAACTGTGTCATGTAACTTATTTATTATTTTTCATGTAACTTATTTATTGCATCTCATCTTCGATATTCTTAATATTATCTTTGTTATTATCATGATTTATTATTGTTATTGTTTTATTTTTATTGATTAAAAAAAATAATGTCCCTAGTATTATTGTTATCCTAATTATGAGTTATTACCTTTACTGAACTTGATTTTTCCATAAGTTATTATATATGATTTACCAGGTAGCAATTCACAAAGAAAGTCCTCAGTAGTGTTATTATATAAACCTTTATGCTTTATTAATCATTTACATGGTCCTATATTTTTTCTGCTTGTCCTGCACCCTATTCCATCCGCTCTTACTTTCCACCCCATGCCTCATTCCCCTTGCTCCCTTGCCCTTACCTCTCTCCCCAGTTCCCTGTCACCCCTGCATGATACACCTAAACACGCAGGCCGCGCTCACGCCATACTCAACTTATGAAGGGAGGATTTGTATAAAAAACGGAGAGGGAAACACGTGACTCACTCAACTTATGAAGGGAGGATTTGTATGAAAATCGGAGCGAGAGAAACACGTGACTCACTCGAATTATGAAGGGAGGATTTGTATAAAAATCGGAGAGAGAAACACGTGACTCACTCAACTTATGAAGGGAGGATATGTATAAAAATCGGAGAGAGAAACACGTGACTCACTCAACTTATGAAGGGAGGATTTGTATAAAAAACGGAGAGAGAGAAACACGTGACTCACTCAACTTATGAAGGGAGGATTTGTATGAAAATCGGAGCGAGAGAAACACGTGATTCACTCAACTTATGAAGGGAGGATATGTATAAAAATCGGAGAGAGAAACACGTGACTCACTCAACTTATGAAGGGAGGATTTGTATAAAAATCGGAGAGAAATACGTGAATCACTCGACTTATGAAGGGAGGATTTGTATAAAAATCGGAGAGAGACAAACACGGGACACATAAGTAAACATAGTGAAGTTTTGATGTACCTACCGTATAGAATCGAGATTAGTTACTGGCTCTTTGAAAATCACTTCGTCTGTGTTTGGTTTTATCAAGATTTGTCGCATATTTCCTGGTTGCAGAGCGGGTGTTGGTAGCTGTTGTGGTCTGCACCATTTTTATGATTTACAACACTATTTTTTTGCAAAGGTTGACGCATGCATATACATCCAAACACTTCATACATCAAAGAAGATAAGTTACGTACTGAATCCCAGCTATAAATCATATCCCAGCGATAACAATGAAAATAATAGCAATGATAAAAGACCTTGAGAATGCGACCGGGAAATAGTCACCCTCAGTACGTGAATCGATATCTCTCTCCTTTTTATACAAGGTGATATATCAACAGGACACGTTGGTGCTATGACGTCACAAACATACCACTGCTAGTGAAGGTCACGAACGTTCAGCATTTAATCTAGTAACTAATTCCTAAAGATGTGGTAACTATTTACCCATTGCTACGCGGGGTTTTTGTTCCGTTTTTATTAAGAAGATTCGGTATTCAGGAGGTTCCTCTGGTAGACTTATTAGGGAATAAGGATAGTCTTAGCTATAAGTATATTCCGTATAGTACAGGAGGGTGTAATATATTCAGCATATTAGATTATGCTTTTTGTTATAGGCCTTTGGTATTCGTAGGGGTGGGTCACGGCAGCCAAAGAGATATTTTACACACACACACTCACATACATACATATTAATGTATATATTTGTATAGATGTATAAATGTGTGTGTGTGTGCGTGTGTGTGTGTGTGTGCGTGTGTGTGTGTGTGTGTGCGTGTGTGTGTGTGTGTGTGTGTGTGTGTGTGTGTGTGTGTGCGCGTGTGTGTGTGTGTGTGTGTGTGTGTGTGTGTGTGTGTGTGTGTGTGTGTTGTGTGTGTGTGTGTGTGTGTGTGTGTGTGTGTGTGTGTGTGTGTGTGTGTGTAGGCGAAATATACTGATACACAAAACAGGTGAATTGATGTCGTTGCGGCAAGGAGGTATTTTGCATTTCAAGGTGCACTCTGTATGTGCTTGTGATAGATTTATGCTATTTACAATGAAAGCATTTGTATCAATGCGTGTGTGGGTGTTTCTTTGTGTGTGTGTGTGTGCGGGTGTGTGTGTGTGTGTGTGTGTGTGTGTGTGTGTGTGTGTGTGTGTGTGTGTGTGTGTGTGTGTATGTTTGTGTGTGTGTGTGTTTGTATAAGTGTGTGTGTTTGTTTGTTTGTTTGTGTGTGTGTTTGTGTTTGTGCGTGTGTGCGTGTGTGTACACAAATCAGATATTCATAAACGCATCACAGACACATGCCAACCGTACCTTGAAATGCAAATGCCTTCCTTGTCGCAATGCAACACCGCCAAATCACCTGCTTTGTAAATCAGGATCCGGCGCCTCTAAGCAGCGCCCCTTGCGGCCAAAGTGAACATTAACATTCCTTCTCGCTTTGGCTGCGAGTACCGGGATTCCTGGGAGAACCTGGGTGCTGCATTAGCCTTTGATCAGGTTAGCCGTGCTGGGTTAACTTCATACTCGATGAAGTTGATTTAGATGAGTTTTTGGCCAAAACACCCTGATGTTTAGTTGGGTTTGGCCTGTAGTTAGGAAATAAGCGTGGTGTTAAGTCATCTTCATGTTCAGTGTTTAACTGAGTCTGCCATGCTGTTGTTTTGATGATGATAAGAAGAAAAGTGATAAATAAATAAATAAATAATCGTATATGCGTAGTTGTAAGGGTGTGGGTGCTTTATGCATGAAGATTGTAATATAATTAGAATCCAGAGATTAGCATCCTCTATGTACAGTATATGTGCGTGTGTGTGTGTGTGTGTTAGTGTTAGCGTGTGTGTGTGTGTGTGTTAGTGTTAGCGTGTGTGTGTAGTGTTAGTGTGTGTGTAAGTGTGCGTATGTGTGTGCGTGTGTGTTAGTACGTGTGTGCGTGTGCGTGTGTCTATTTATGTATGTATATCCGTGTACAGAGCGTAGTCGTCCCAAAGATCCTCTGTTGACCCCCTCCCGGCACTCCGCATGTCTGGCTCATGTCGGCGCCATGTCCACTGGCTCGAATATCCTCTCCGTCGGCCTCTTGACCTGTGCAGAGAGAAAGATCTGACCTGTTAATAAGGGCCTTGACTGGAGCACTTCCTCGAGCCTTTTCATCCATTGATTTCTTTTCTTTTCTCGGGTTATTATGTTTGTTTTTGTTTAATTATATCGGGTTGCCGTTAAGTTCGATTGGAAGTCGACGTTTTGAAATCGCGCGCGGGAGTTGCCTAACGCCTATTATTAATACCTATTCTCCAAGGCTTCTAATCATCGACTCGTCATTTTCTCTCGTCTTTCTCCATCTATCTTTCTTTTTTCTCTCTCTCCTTCGTCCCATTCGGTCAACGAGGCGGGAAGATGAGCCCCGGAAGCGACCAGGGTGATTGAGCACGTTCGCCCGCTGGAGGAGATCACGAGAGCCATCTGGCGGCAGGATTTCTCATTTATTATTTTCGGATTATGATTTTTGAAGTTTCTTTAGTATTTTTCTTTATTATTTACTCTATTTTTTTTCTTTTTTGCTTTTGGTTCAAGTTATTATTTTTTTTGGCTCAATGACTTATTACTATATTACTGTTTTTATTTGTTTGTTTGTTTTTTTATCATTTTATTTTTAATTTTTCTTCACATAATTGAAACTATTAATTTTTCCACTGCCTTTTACAGATTTTTTTAGTATTATTTTTCGTTACCTTTTTTTCAAATACTTTTTCTTGTCTCGTTTTCTTTTTTTCTTTCTTTCTTTCTATTTCTATTTTTTGTGAGTCGATATGGGACTATATGTTACCATTTAACCTATTTTTTGGTATATACATTTTTTTTCGTTCTTTTTTTGTTATCTGTTCTGTGTTCTTTTTTATATCTATTTTTTGTTATCCTTTTTTTTATTGTTTCTTTATATATTTTTTCTTAGGTCGATATGGGACTATATGTTACCATTTAACCTATTTTTTGTTAATCGTTCTTTGTTCTTTTTTATATTTCTTTTTTGCTATCCGTTTTTTTAATTGTTTCTTTATCTATTTTTTTTTACTTGCTATGGAATGTGATGTACGTAGATGGGACAAAAAATGTCACGGAATTGCTTTTTTTTATTCTCTCTCGGTCTTTTTTGTTATTTTTTTCCTCTGTGTTTGTGTGTTTGTGTGTGTGTGTGTGTGTGTGCGTGTATAAGTGTGTGTGTGTGTGTGTGTGTGTGTGTGTTTGTGTGTGTGTGTGTGTGTATGTGTGTGTGTGTGTGTGTTGGGGGTGCGTATGCGTGTGTGTGTGTGTGTGTGCGTGTGTGTGTGTGTGTGTGCGTATGTGTGTGTGTGTGTGTGTGTGTGCGTGCGCGCGTTTGTGTGTATGTGCGTATGTGTGTGTGTGTAAAACTAAAAGATATTTCTTATTCTAAACATTTTTTGTTCTGAATTAACATTAGCAAATTGATCGCAAATAAATCTACATTATTTCTGATTAAAACTGCAATACCCATTTGGTGCATAACACTTTCTATATCAGGAGGAAAATATGCTAATAATGTTAATGATACTGATTATTATAATGAGAATAGTAATGATATTGAAAATGATAAACATGATCATAATAATAATAATGATGGTGATGATGATGATGATGATGATGTTAACAATAATGATAATAATTACATTAATAATATTAATATTTATAAAGATAATGATAATAATAATGATAATAATAACAACAACAATAATAATCATGTTAATAGTAATAATGATAACATTGATAATGATGATGAAAATGATAACAATGATAATAATAATGATGATGAAAACAACACTAATAATACAATGCTAATGATAACAACCATCACCACAATCACCACAATCACCACAATCATCGTAACGACAAAACAAAACAAAATGAACGAACTTGGAAACAAAACACCACCGGAATGCGCGCGCGAGTGACGTCATCAATCAGCTGACTCACATGTAAACAATAAAAAAGTATCGTTTTCCCAGAACTACGTATCTGGGATTTGGAAGAAGGAAAGAGACCATAAGATTGATCTGTACAAGGGATTTGGTTCTTGTTGAGTCACTTGAAAAAAGATACGTGATTGTATATATGTTATGTGAGGGAGAGGGAGAGGGAGAGGGAGAAGGAGGAGAGGGAGGGAGAGAGAGACAGGGAGAGAGGAGAGAGAGAGAGAGAGAGAGAGAGAGAGAGAGAGAGAGAGAGAGAGAGAGAGAGAGAGAGAGAGAGAGAGAGAGAGAGACAGACAGACAGACAGACAGAGACTGAGAGAGAGGAAGAAGAGATAGGAGACAGCGAAAGAGAGAAAAAAGATACAGCAAGAGAGACAAAAAAGATAGAAGAAATAGCCAAACCAGACCAAAGAGATAGAAACGGAAAGACAGCGAATAGGAGAGACAAGAGAGAGTCCGAGAAGACTTGCATTGTGTGAGTTTCGCGAAATGTGACTTGGTTCCGCTGCCACTGAAGTCGGTCCGAAAGATGTGGCATAGAAGAATGCGTCTTTGCTTTTTTTTTCCCTAGTTTCTCTTTCATCTCCTTCTTTCATTTTTCTGTCTCTTTATTTTTCTTTCCCTGTTTCTTTTTTTTTCTCTCTTCTGCTTTTTCGCTTTCACTTTTTTTTTCGTTTCTCCGTTTCTCTTTCTCTCTTTCGCTTTCATCTTTCGTTTATTCGTCTTTCTTCCATTTCCTATCTTTATTTATCTGCCTCACGTTCTCTTTTATTTATCTGGCTCTCTTTCTCTCTTGCATTTCCTTCCTTCGTTTCTCCGCCTCTCTTTCTCTTCTTCATTTATCTGTCTCTCTTTCTGTCTTTCATTTCTCTCTATTACGTTTCTCCGTCTCCTTCCTTCTTTCTTTATCATTCTTCCTCTCTCCCCTAAAATCTATGTCTATCTCCCCTTTCATCCTATTTTTAGTATTATTATTCCTTCTTTCTCAGTCTATTATCTACCTTTCTTTATTCGTCTTCCTGTTTTCCTTCCTCTTCTATTATCTTCATCTCTCTCTCTTATCTCCATCTCTTCTCACCTTTCTCCTTATCTTTCGCTTTTTCATTTAATTTTGAAGACTAGGCTTTAAAAGAACGGCATTAATATTCAACTCATTTTTTTTACTTTTTTTTTTACTTTTTTTTTTACTTTTTTTACTTCTTTTTTTACTTTTTTACTTTTTTTTATTTTTTTTACTTTTCTTTTTTTTTTACTCATTTGCGATACAGGAAGAAATGCTAATATGATAAGTAAGAGAAGTTTGTGAATATCTTTACAAATTAAAGAGACAAAGAGGAAGAGGGAGGGAGAGAGAGAGAGAGAGGAGAGGAGAAGAGGATGAGAGGAAAAGAGGAGAGAGAGAGCGAATGAAACAGAAAAAGAAAAAGACAGGCAAAGAATGAAAGAGAATAAAGAATAAGAAAAACAGGCGGATAAAGCAACAGAAAGAGAGAAAGAATGAGAAAGAAAGAGAAAAGAGAGAGAGAGAGAGAGAGAGAGAAAGAGACAGAGAGAGAGACAGACAGGCAGACAGACAGAGACACAGACAGACAGACAGAAAGAGAGAAAGAGATAGACAGAAACAGAGAGAGAGAAAGAGACTGAGAGAGAAAAAAAAATAAAGAGAAAGAGAGAGAGAGAGAACGAAAGGAAGAGACCACGGACTCAAAATACTTGTCCCAGCGCCCGTCGGTCCTCCAGCCTTCTCTCCTTGTTTAATTCATCTGTGTGATTTCCCTTTTATCCGTCCATCCGTTCCATCCACGCACACACACGTACACACACACGCGCACACACATACACATGCACGTATATACACATGCACAGACGCATATACACGCAGATGCGCACACACTCATACACTTGCACATACACACACATACACGCAAACACACACACACATACACGCACGCATATACACATGCACAGACACACATACATACACACACACACACACACACACGCACACACACACACACAAAGACAATTTCCTGGTGAAACCAAGGAGAGGGGGAAGGAGGACACTAAAGGAGGGAAATTTCTGGTGAAACCAAGGATGGAGGGAGGAGGAGGGTAGAGGGAGGAGGGGAGAGAGGAAGGAGGAGGGTGGGTGGGGGGAGAAGGAGGGAGAGGGAGGGGGAGGTGATGGGAGGGGAAGGAGGAGGGAGGGGCAGAGGGGGAAGGAGACCCATGGATGGAGGGAGGAGGGGGTAGAGAGGAGGAGGAGGGGTGAGGGAGGAGGACGAGGGAGTGAGGGGGAGGTGATGGGGGATGGGTAGAAAGAGGAGGAGGTAATGGAGGGAATGGGAGGAGTACGGGAAGGAGGAGGGAGGGAGGAGAGGAGAGGAGGGAATAGGAGTGGGAGAGGAGGTGGAGGGGGAGGTGATAGGGGAGGTGGAAGGGAGGAGGAGGAAGGGAGGAAGGTGGGAGGGAGGAGGGAGGGAGAGGGAAGGGGAAGTGAGGAGGAGGAGGAGAGAGGGAGGGAAGGGGGAGGGGGGGGGGTGAGAGGAAGGAGGAGGGAGGGAGAGAGGAGGGAGAGGGAGGGGGAGGAGGTGATAGGGGGAGGGGAAGGAGGAAAGAGAGAGGGAGGAGGAGGAGGAAAGAGAGAGGGAGGAAGGAGAGAGGGGATGAGGAGGGAGGAGGAGGAGGAGGGGGAGAGGGAAGAGGAGGAACGAAAGGATAATGATGTAATGACAGGTAGTGACACATGGCCCTCGACAGTCGACCTCCTACTCGAGCTCTCATCCTTCCCTCTCTTCTCCCTCTCCCTCTCCCCCCTTCCTTTTCCTCTCCTGTTTCTCTGTCTCTCTCTCTCTTTCTATTTTCTCTTTCTCTCTTTCTCTTTCTCTTTCTATTTCTCTTTCTCTCTTTCTCCCTTTCTCTTTCTCTTTCTCTTTCTCCCTCTCTCTCTCCTCTTTCTCTTCTCTTTCTCCCTCTCTCTTCTCTTTCTCTTCTCTCTCTCTCT
>NC_091554.1:47181982-47196982 GCF_042767895.1 Penaeus vannamei | reverse complement strand
TCCCTTCCTTTATTTATTTAATTGTCTATTTAATCAGAGTAAAGGAAATATAAGCGATAAGGTGCTTATCTTACTATTCTGCAAAGGCGTGGTGGCAGGGTTAAGGGGGGGGGGGGTGATGAAGGTGGGGGAAGGGGGGGGGGGCAACACGTGACTTCGTATTGATCAATTCCTCTTTTTCTTCTTCTCTCTTTTCTGTTTATCTCTATCTCTGTTTATCTTGCTCTGTCTTCATCTCTGTTCGTCTTTTGTCTTCATTTCTGTTTCTCATTGTCTAAATCACTTTCTTTGTCTGTCTGTCTCTGTCTCTGTCTCTGTCTCTGTCTCTCTCTCTCTCTCTCTCTCTCTCTCTCTCTCTCTCTCTCTCTCTCTCTCTCTTTCTATCTTGCCACAAATCCTACGTGTTTCCCTGAACAGAAATTATCAACATTTCCACGCTCTTTCTGCAGAATACATGAATATACTGCAGGATATGCAATGGTAGATTTCTTCTTGTTAAAATCTTGTTGTGACATTACTTAGTATATTATTTCTGTTTTCCTACAAGTTGTGGGATATATAATTATTATTATTATTATTATTATTATTATTATTATTATTATCATTATTGTTATTATCATCATTATTATCATTACTATTATTAACATTGTTGTTATCATTATTATAATCTTAGAGAAAGACAGAGAGAGAAATTGTATAAGTGAGTGAGTTTACATAATGTAATATATATTCATTTGTCGTGGAATAATTTCGTAATTTCACCAACTCTCCAATGTGATGATAAAATGATGAAACTGATGGTGATATAGTATTAAGAATAATTAGGATAATGATGATGACGAAAGTAATAATGATGGAGGTGAAAATGATGATAATGACAACGATAATGAGGATTAATGATGATGACGATGATAATGGTGATGATGAAGATGATGAAAATAATTGGTAATGATAAAGGTGAATATCAATATCATAAATGAACTACTACTAATACAGCCCTTACTGTAAGTTTCTAAGTGAGCGGCAGGTCATCAGTAACAGACAATATTAATCGAATTACCCATTATACATACAACTCAATAAACATTACATATAAACACATTAATTAAATCAGTACAAATTCATTAATCAACACCAATAATAATAAACAAACGATTTAACCTACCCCCCCCCCCAAGAAAAATGCAATCTTTTCCTAATAATAAGAAATAAAATAAAATAAAATGTAATCCCTAAAAAACAATTCTAACCTCCCTCCCCTTCCGCAGGTGGTGTTGGTGTCCGTGGCGGCGTCAGGAGCGCTGGGGAGGCCGTCCTTGTCCTTCCCCGCCCTCGAGACCCGCGGGAGGAGGTCGCTCGTGTCCTCGTACTTGGGGAAGCACGTGGTCAAGGAGCCTGCTGTGTCACCCTCCAGCCTTGAGGAGGAGGAGGAGGTGAGGTTCGAGAGGGAGTTCCTTATGACAATTTTTTTTTCATGCATATGTATATATAGATAGATAAATGGATATATTTAGATATAGAAATAGATAAATAGATTTAGATATAGAGATAGATGGATAAATAGATTTAGATACAGAGATAGATGGACAAATATATTTAGATAAAGAGATAGATCGATAAATAAGTAGATGTAGATATAATGTGTTTGAGTTTGTGTGGTGCACATATTTATTATGTATATGTAGATAGATAAATAGATGTAGATATAATGTGTGTGTGTTTGTGTGCGTGTGTGTGTGTTATGCACGTGTCTGTGAGTATTATGCGCAATGAGTCACTTAGCTGCAACCTTGGTCATGACATTACATAATGCATCATCTGAGCGGGACGGCTGCTGTCTGCGGGGACGAGACCCTGCGGTTACGGGGCGTCTGTGCTTCTCTCTCTCTCTCTCTCTCTCTCTCTCTCTCTCTCTCTCTCTCTCTCTCTCTCACACACACACACACACACACGCAGAGGCATAATCTCAGGAGACTGAGAGATGAAAAAAGATAGTGAGAGAGAAAAAAAGGAGAATAACGAGACTGATAGATCAGTAGACAGGTAGAAAGAATGAGAAATCCAAATATTATAATGATAATTGTCCCCCATAGAGAGAGAGAGAGAGAGAGAGAGAGAGAGAGAGAGAGAGAGAGAGAGAGAGAGAGAGAGAGAGAGAGAGAGAGAATATAATGATAATTGTCCCCCATAGAGAGAGAGAGAGAGAGAGAGAGAGAAAGAGAATATAATAATTGTCCCCCATAGAGAGAGAGAGAGAGAGAGAATATAATGATAATTGTCCCCCATAGAGAGAGAGAGAGAGAGAGAGAGAGAGAGAGAGAGAGAGAGAGAGAGAGAGAGAGAGAGAGAGAGAGAGAGAGAGAGAGAGAGAAAGAAAGAGAGAGAGATAACAAAACCAGTGACCAGACGCACAGCCGTGTAAGTAACAATGATTACTTAATCCCTCGTTGCGGTGCTAATGAGATCGTCTTCCGTCAGGAGGGAAGTGGAGCTGTCGATCCCCAAACCGCAGTAACGTCTGTGGTGGAGGAGAGTCTGGTCGCCCCGGGTAGCATTGCAGAGGAGGACGACGACGGCGACGACCCAGACAATGACAGCCAAGAGGACGACTCCGAAGCCATGATGAATGACGACTCGGACGACAGCGATAAGGAAAGCCTGCTCGTGACGCGTGACGCCCAGGGAGGGGAGGACGAGGGTGAGGACGACCACGCGGGGACACACACGGACGCAGAAGAAGCCGAGTCGCAGCCAGAACCGAAGGCTGAACCAGAACCCGAAACGAAGGCAGAACCTGAACCAGAACCCGAAGTGAAGTCAGAACCTGAACCCGAACCAGAGGCTGAAGCTGAACCTAAAGCTTCGCCGGAACCAGAACCTGAAGCTACGTCCGAACCTGAACCCGAGCCAAAATCGGAGGTTCAGCTGGAACCCGAACCGGAAGCAGAACCCAAAGCTACACCAGAGCCAGAGCCTGAAACTGAACCAGAACCTGAGCCAAAGACGAAGGCCGAAGAGGGAGAAGTCAAGGAGAACACCCAAGTCAAGAAAGGCGGTGCAAAGGCGGCCAAATCAGATTCCGCGGCAGCTCAACCCAAATCAATGTCGTCTCACAGAATGGCCGCCGATGCCAAATCTGAGGCGGAATCTGAAACTAAACTGGAACTTCAGGATGTAGCTGAACCGAATCCTAAATCCAAGGAAGAGACCGATGCCGAGGATAAACCCGAAACCGATAAAACCATGGCAGAAATGAAGACCGAAACAACGGGAGAAAATTCCAAAATCACGTCGGAAGAAGAAGATTCTCTGCCCAATATGGACAAGGAGTCGGAGGACAAATCCAAAGTCTTGAAGGAACGGAATGCAGAACTCAAAACCGACGGAGATGACGAAGAAGAATCAGACGCACCCGACATGGTCACGGACGGGAAAGCAAGGATGGAAACCCTCGGAGACAATGACTTAGAGAAGACCAACATGCAGGCGATTCTCGAGATGGAAAAGCAGTTCAACGAGACAGAAGAGAGCGAGGAACAGCACGAGGAAGAGCCACGAGCAACAGGTACACCCCCGAGCATGATCTCTGATGACGTAATGGACAGCATCTACTTGCGAACTGCTGACTCCAGTGAAGAGGAGGGTGATGGTGGTGATAGCGAGGAGGCAGGTAGTGGAGAAAACAAAGAAGCGATGGATGACGACAAAGCCATGGATGGTGAGGAGAATGATAACATGGAGAGTGAAAAGGAAAAAGGAGGAAATGACGAACCGAAGACTCAAGGAAACAATATTGGGAAAGCCATGCATACGGCGAACGAGACACCCAAAGCTGAGATGACAAACGAAAAAGACGAAAAGGCTAACTCAGAAGAGGAGGAGGAGGAGGAGGAGGAGAGTACTGATTCCCCTGCTCATTCTGAAGATGACGGACACAAGGAAGAAAATGAAAATGTTGAACATATGGAAGTGAGAGTGGACACGAATGTGGAGGTGAAGGATAAAGAACCTTCCGAAACAGTAACAGATCACAAAGAGGCTGACAAGAATGAGATGGGAAAACCAGAAGTCAAAACAGAACACACTCGGATCCACTCTCCAACTAACCTAATCCACTCGGAAGTAGATCTGGAAGCCACGCGTGAAAACGAGAAGGCGAGTGACTCCAAAGAGGAAGATGGACAAAAAATGGAACGAGTTAGCAACAAGCAAGAATCAACAGTCAAGACAGAGGCCCACAGTCCTATCCACTCTCCAACTAACCTGATTCATTCTGAGGTTGACCTCGAAGCCACCCTCAAGAACGGGGAGATGAGTGTTTCAAAGGTGGAAGATGGAGGAAAAATGGAAGAGGAAGAACCTGCAGCTGAACCAGAACACAGTGCAGAACATGTAAAAGACACAGAAGCTCATATGGAATCAGGATCAAAAACTGAAGAGCCAGAACAGAACACAGAATCAATGGAGCAAGTAGAGGAAACCACAAAGCAAGATAAACAGTCAGAGGTTGAGGCACAAGCCACCACAGATGCAGAGACTGAGGTGCACGATAACCCTAAGATGAGCAAAGATAAAATGAATGCTGACAATATTGTTACAGATGAGTCTCCCAAAGCAAAGTCCATGTCGAGTGGAGGAGCCAGCAATAAAGTAGTGGACGAAAGTGATATGGCTGAACCTGAGCCTAAGGCAGAGGTTGAACCCGAACCTGAACCTGAAATTAGGGCAGAAGCCGAGCCCGAGGCAAAAGCCGAACCTGAACCAGAAGTCAGGACCGACCCTGAACCAGAGCCAAAAGCTGAGGCTGAACCCGAACCTGAAGCAGAATCTGAACCCATGGCTGAGACTAAACCCAAAATGAAAACGGAAGCTAAGCCCGAAAACAAGGAAGACAAAGTTGATGTAAAATCAGATCTTGAGACGAAACCCGATGCGGAACCCAAAGCAGAGGCCGTTCCTGAGCCCGAAGCGGAATCCGAACCACATGCTGAGCCAGGAACAGAAGCCCCCAAAGTAACAGAACAGGATACACCTGCAGCTCACAAGGAGGAAGAAACAACCACAGAACACGAAACGAATGAAGAGACCCATGCTGAAAAGCACGAAAAGCCCACAGCAGAAGACTCACCTGACAGTGAAGTGAAAAAGGACAAGATGACTCCTCCAGTACTGGCAAAAGCCAACTCCCCTGAAGGACTTGGGGAACAGGCATCACAGGAAATGCTGACCCTGAGAGACTTGGTCCTCACGACAATGTCCGGCCTTCCGAATGACCCAAGGAGACCTATCGCCACCACACAGAAACCACCAAAAGAGGTCAAAGTTCCTAAAGAAAAACCAACAAGTACCACAGTCGCTCCCATTGCAGTCAAAGTCAACAGTATGCAAGCCCACGGTGCAAAACCCAAGGATGCTGGTAAAGAGTAAAACGGGTTAATAAAAATCCCCAAATTATCTATACGATAAGGCTTATCACAGATAGTTTATGCTGCAATTTCAAAGGGTTCTCTTCCTCCCTGTGCTCTTGGGGGTTTGCTCAACAAAAAGTTCACAAAACAGAGTCAAAATTACGCATGAGCCTTTGTGTAACGATAACTTTTGTTGTATGTCTACTTTTCATTTTACAATCACCTTTCCTTATCTCTGTATATGAAAGAGAAAAGTAGTATTAGTCCGTGTTGAAATTCAGTATGATTAGGTAGACATACGCCCAAATCAAGTCAAACATCTGTAACGAAGGCTATGAAAGATAAAAACAAATAAATCATAACCTATATTTATAGCAATAGTACTCATACGCCAGGTTATTAGTAGTCATCTACCGTATTGCATAACATGAACTCTGTTTAGACCCCATTTTGAATATATATCGTTGTATTCCTATTTTTCCTGACCTCTTTGGAAAATAACAAAGGACAACATAGTGTTAGCAGGGGAGGAGAGCCAGTAAGATATACATATTTCAGCTCTTTCTAAAAGTTAATTGCAGGTGATGAAATACTATATGTCATTTTTTGCAGACTTATGAATTCTCAGAACGGAAAAACATGCATAACAGTCTGCATCTTGTCAGTCATACAGATGGAATTTACTTGGCTATGAAATATCAAATCCCTTATGTGTGTTGTCTGATCTGAATAAATAAAAAATATACATGTCTATATATATGTATCTATATATGTATATATGTATATATGTATATATATATGTAAATATATGTATATAATATATAAATATATATATATATATATATATATATATATATATATATATATATATATATATATATATATATATATATATATATAATGCACACACATATACATATATATATATATATATATATATATATATATATATATATATATATATATATATATATATATATATATATGTACACACATACACATATCATAAAGAGATGAAGTAAAAAAAAATGTTCCGTTTAAGGAATGAAAACAAGCTGCAGGCTGTATGTTTAGTGTTCTAAAAAGGAGATCTGTGTATATAGGTTTAATCATTCACCTAAATAGCTAGTAGGTCTCAATACTCTGGTGAACATTATTTTTACAAGTAAATCTCATCACACAACGTGAGGTTTTAAAAGAGAGAGAGAGAAAAAAAAGATGTAGCCAAGTGCATTGTGATTTCCCAATGTCTGCAAATCTGTAAAAAGACAATCTATTATTTAGGCGAAGAATTATTTCCGGTGGTTATCTTCGGAAAAGAAAGAAAGAAAAAAATCGAGATGTATTTGGTATTATATATTCTTCTGTGTTTGATCCATTCCATTTTATTATTTCCTGTGACGTGGTGATGTAATAATATCACTATTCTTATAGACAGATTTAAAGACTTTTGTAGTTGTCGATCTTCACAAATATAGCAATAATGCAGTTGAAGGTTTGCATGTAGCAAGAATAAATCCATTGAACTTTTTATTTATAGTAGGAAACAGGATGTCCCAAAATCTGTGTTTGCATTAATCTTCATAGTGTGAGATGCATGTTCAAACCTATTTATATTCACAATTTTCTAATAAAATCCACAGAATATCATGGTTCCTTTATTTAATCATGAAATACAAGGTAATACTCAAAAGGTAAAAAAGTTGGTCCTATTTCAAAGTGGATTCTATAAAAAGGGCCTGTCTGTTGAGGATGCAGTACGGTGATAGTTCCATTTCTACCCTGACTTTGACCCCTACGGCTGATGCCAGTACTAACTCAGAGCGGAGTTGACTGGGAAACATAACCTGTGATCTTCCACATAGCTATGTCATCTCAATAGCAAAGTCATTTACTGTCAATTATGCTGAGCAAAGACTTTACAAGAAAATACTAGCAAATGAGTACCATATATGTAACTAGCAAAATACTATATACTCATCCATCATATGATTGTCTTATTCGTGTGAAATATCATGTCTTGCCTGATAAGAATATAACACAGCAAGTAAGAATTAGATTTTAACATCAGAAGACAGTTCATGGTGCTCTCATTGGGGAAATTTTCTAATGAAATCATGAACTCTTTAATATACTGCAATTTTTTTCTAATGATACATCCAAAATTATAAAATGAGAAGGTATTGCTATAAAAGAAAAATACTTTAACAGTACAAGCATTACTACTAGTGGTGCTGAAGGAAAAAAACACATAGATGGCAGAAAGACTATACGCACACACACACACACACACACACACACACACACACACACACACACACACACACACACACACACACACACACACACACACACACACACACACACACACACACACACACACACACACACACACACACACACACACACACACACACACACACATAAATATAACCTAAAGCTGTGGTTCCCAACCTTTCTTATTCTCTGGCCTCTGACTAATATGTAATAATCTCCATGGCCCCCTTCAGTATCTCTTTTCAGATTCACTTATTACTAGTCATGAATTGTGTAATGGTGTCAAGAGCTATAGGAATAGAACACTTTATGAAAAGATTCCTATTTATTGATATGCATGAGATAATTATATGTAGGTACTGTAGGCGAGATAAAATTCAGTTTAATTTGAAGTTATTATTTTCATATTACTCCATGTTCTCCAAGTTGGGAACCCCTGACCTAAACAACGATGATATGAAGACTAAGAATATATTTAGCCCAAGGATTGCAAAGCTTAATTTTATGGCCACCCAGGAGAATAAATTTAGTAAACTGCTATTTCAGCTTGAATAATTCTAATTACCTGTATCGATAGTACAGATAATTTAGCAACATTTATAACTCTAACTGTTTTTTGTCCACTTTGTCCATTTATGAGAGCAATAATTGCTATATTTTGTCTTTTAAGGTGTAATTACTGGTGCTGTTATATAATATTCATTTCAGTTCTGTTCAGATAATGCATTATTAGCCTCAGTGTGTTAGAGGTACTTTTTTTCGCTTACTTTCTATTTTCAGGAGAAACTTTACATTAATTTGAAAATTGCAAATTTCTGACAGCTTATGTGGATGTACTATTCTTAGATAAAGAAATATATCCAGTCTATTTGCACTAAATGTAAACTTGTATCCTTATCATTTAACTAGTATCATTATTATAAATTTAACAGCATCTTTATCTTATTCTTTAGATATATTTTCAGATATAATGCTTTTATTAGCCAAGCCTGAGTACCCCATCTAGTAATACTCTTATGTAATTGCAGGCCACTTTCATCCCCAAAAAATGTAAAGAAAACATTCAGTTATTGAAAAGAACATTTAATATACAATGTATGACAAGGGATTGCAAGAATCCTTAATAATATCACGTCAAATCCCATGCAACAGACTAGATGTTCGTAGATCTTAGAGGACAGCAAGACTGGTTAACAGTTGATGATTAGAATAAATAAATATGATAGAAAAGACAGCTAGAATTGATAAGCACAAATCTGGGGAAGAATATCTTAGCAAATAGAGAAATGTGGTTTACTTACAACTGTTTAACCTAACCTGCCTTTTTCAATTTTCCTCTGATGATCAACAGCACAACATTGTCAATGCCGTATAACTGGTAACAAAAATATACTTTACAAGTGGACAACAAATTATTGTCTTTCAGTGACTGAGAAGTTATACATCCTACTATGAATGGTGACCTCGGTAAATACCTCCACTGCACTATGAACAATGGGATAAGTATACCCTTACCATACAGTATGAATAAAACATATGCCTACTATGCACTACAAACTATAATGTACTATGAAATATGCACCTAATAAGTACTATGAACTGTGCATCTATTACTGTGTCTGTGATGTTTTATATTTAATATTTAAACATATAATTCAATAACCTTTAATCCTTATAGTTTAATCTACCATTTCAGTACATATTTTTTTTCTTATTTACTTTGATTCTTTAAGTAATCTTCTATTACAATCTTTTGTAAAATTACTGGTAACAACAAACTGGGATTTACAATTACCAAATATTGATTCAGGAAGTTTTCAGTAAATATTATAAAAAAGGGAAAATGTAAATCTGCATCTCACGTCTGCAGCAAAGAATCAATAATAAAACACAAATGAACCAATTTCGTATTACAACAAAATACTATCAAATAATATCACCGTCTTTTTCACCCCATCTGTCAAAGCAGCTTCTCCTGGCATTGTAAGATATCAACTATTGTAGGATGAACACTCTACTCTTTTACAACCCCAAAGTGCTATTGACTTGCACATTATGCAAATCCCTTTGTAATCTTTACTTCCAACAACTTAAGAACTCTTCTATCATTATCAGAAAGAAGTTGAAATGTAGTGCGATGATGAAAATTTATATCCGATAAACCTACTAGCTATTGTTTAGATTTTATGCTTTAACTTCATATAACTTATATAGGATGGAAGAAAGAAGTATTTTGTTATTTCTTAAAACTATATTTGGACTAAAGTAAATGATCACAAGTAAATAGACTAATAAATCTACTGTTACTGTCATATCTACAAATGACCCTTTAATATAATGTGCACAGCTGTGAACATCATCAATTTGAACATCAATATGAAATAAATATTCCAGCAACTCGCTATCTTATTGAACAATAGGATTTGGTTGTCTCTGTAACACATATAAAATTCATAAACAAAAATAATCCTGGAAAATAGAAATAATCTTTAAAATTATTCTCCTATGTTACAGTCTCTTTCCTGATCGTAAGACATAATTTTTCAACTCTATTCATTTTTTCTATTCACAATAAAAATAACGTCTGAGTCTTACACAAAAAATAAGTAAATCACACTAAACATACTTCTACCAAAAGCCAAGCAATGAAACTAAAAATAAATTAGTAATGCAATCATTATCTAATCATTATCCTCACATCATTCATAACTAGAAAATAATTATTTTCCTTCCTTTTGCAAACTACGTAAAAATCAAAAGTTATGAGCCCAATCCAGTATATGAAATTATGAAGAAGTTAAATACAAATAATATAATCAAAGAAAGTTGAAGTGTAATAGGAGGTAGTCTTATTTGTGGTATTCTATCACCAAAGGTAACCAACTCCTTCGCTAAAAAATATATACATAATGTACAAATTAAAGAAAATGTTTGCTTATTGAGGATTATCATGCCATTTTGTAATTATTGCTACTAATGGTGTTTTGAAGTTTAAAAAAATAATAAAATTACGTTTATATCCTTTTCTTGTTTACTCCCCACTACATATAACTTATATAGGCCTATTAACAGATATATGACGTGGATGTTTCACATCTGCTAGAAATATAAAATCTTGTCAAAACCACACCACATTTTAATGGATAACAGGTGACAGGTTCTGCTAAATTGCTGGTTGGTAATTTCTTTTATGTCACTTATCTCAGCAGTCACAGCACACCACAATGTCTTCCTGCTATTTATCGTACACCAGAGCGTCACATCTACGATCAAAATTAATGAATAATAACAATCAAAAAATATAATTTTCAAAAACTGCTAATGTGAGACAAGCCCTCTATTTTAACTGTATAAAAATACTCAAGCATTCAGTGGCCTGCACTACTAACCAAATAATCTTTCCTGGAGTAATGAGAGAAATGGAACTCTATGTAAGGACACCTTAGAAAGCTTCTGAGGTCTGTCGGCCTATCATCAACCCAGCCTACAACCAGGTCAACTTTGATAAATTAACAGACTACCTTGATTATTATTATGTTCGTTTTCCAAAAAAGGTCAGGATGACTTTTATGCAAGTTGTAAGGTCAGATTTAGCTTATTCAACCGAACATAACGAAAATTTGGAAAGACGGATGGAAGATCTGCCTTGCTTACATGCAGCTCGTATACAATGATTGTTACAAGGTGAATGTACGCGTCTGAACGTTATTATGAATTTTGGTAGACCGAAGCCACATCTACATCAAACTGTAAGCAGCACACTCTATAACTCTCTCCCTACCGTTGATATTTAATCCACTAACCTTAATTCGTCAGTTGTTTGATTACCAAAACATGCCACAATGCCACTGTTGTAGAGCACAATGCTTATGTGTAGATGATACTGCACTGTCAATGTATTTAAAAAGGTGATAGGAAGAACATTAAAAAAAGTGCAATCATACTGGTGTTGTCAATCTAACCTGACTACGGTTCATCTGTCTATCTATCTATCTCTATATCTGTTTATACATATAAATTTGCATTTATGTGTATGATCAGTGCTCACGTTCTAGGTAGCTCATAAGGAACCTAAGCTATGGTCTGGAATGCAACTTCTTCACTAACATAGAACTATCCTATGAAATCTGAATAGATTGGACTATTGCTCTTTGAACTCTATTGCCAGGCATGTGCCTAAATAGAATAAAAAAAAGTACTAGATTAGTGCATCAGTGTCAAATGGAAAGCATCATTTTTTAAAATGATCTAGAAATAAAGGAGTAGCACATGACAGAACATATAGTACTGAATCTCCATCCATATTAGTAAAGGTGCTGTGGTATGATATACACACCATGTCTACTGTGATTTTAGTTTATTAATTATGTTTACACACAAATGGCACCAAAAGTACTTATTCACCAAGGAATCAATGACTAGGCATACCTACCTTATCTACTTACTCTTTTTTATGTTTTTCTGCAAAAATCAATTTATCTACACCTGTCATTATCTTTGTAAAATTCTAATAATCATAACAATAATGAGAACATCAATATCAATAACATTAGAAAAAAAAAATCACAAAAATTAAAAGATTTAGGATTCCTTAGTGGATGAGCAGTTGCATAGCCATCTGTGTGCAACAAAATTCACTAAACACGTACATGTACCCACGTTCAAAGGATTAAAGGTTAAAAAGAACTATGAGCTACTAAATGGAAGACAATAAGCCTTACAGCATTAAAATTCTTGATTTGTGTGGAAGGTCTTCTGTGCAGCCCACATATAGTTTGATAGGCATTTGGTTCTGAAACGAAACATTGGGTACTGAAATCAGTTACTTCCAATTCAGGACAGGAAGATTATGCAGTCATTTGCCCCTTAGAATATAAACAACTTTCAACTAGTTATTGATTGTCACTAACAGAATATTTGCAAAAATAGATCTGTGGATGTTATATATTAGACAACAAAGCTTTCAAAGAAAAATTATTCAGAGAGGCTAGCTACAGTAATTGATAGGTACTATTATACTATGGAGAACAATGGTTATAACTGTAATGTAAATATTCATCTGCTTACAGTTCCACTAATCTGTACTCAAATAGCTGCATAATGTATATAGGTAAAATAGATGTTTATGGGCAAGTGGCAGATTAAGTTTTTAAGACGTGGGTACTTAATGTTACAGTAAGGAAAGCAAAACATATATTTGAACATTTACATGAAATTATATGCAAATGTAATGATCAATATCAACAGAAGTCTATTAACAATGTGCCCAAATCATATACATATACATAAATAGGTAAACAAAAAGAGAAATAAAAACATTTGAAGATTAATAGATAAACTGAAAGGTAAGTAAAGGTAATCAAGTCATTAGTCAGTCTGCAGATCTATGAATTTAAGTGACATAGCTGCCTCTACCCCCATGTCATTTACTAATAGTCAATAAACCTCCATCACACATATACCAATAAGATAAGAGTGTATAAACCTTTTTGGTGCTTTATAATCAAAGAAATATCCATTTCAAGCTTTACTGTGACAGAATATATATACAAGGTAAAGCCTTGTTGGTCTTTGCCAGAAGTGTGGGGATGCACCATTGCTTATTGTGACCTTATTCCAAGACTATCATCATTTCAGTGTTACATTCTTGTGGATATTATACTAAATTTAACAGTGTTCTCCTTGAGGATAGCTACAACTTTAATAAAAATTCTGCAACAGGATAGCTACAAATTTAATATAAATTCTGCAACTTCCCTTTGCAGCTAAAAAATAATACCACCTTATACTTTCAGACTACATGAAGTTCCTAACAATGAAAATCTGTTGCTCATTAACCTGAATTCTAGTCAGGTTAATGTGTTTCTAATACTCATTTTAGATTCCTTTGTAGTATGAAAATACATCAGGTGACTGCCTCCTCATCTTGAGCTCTGGAAAAAGACAACAAACTTTCAATAAGTTTATTTTGGCTAAGTATCTGCTTTTCATATTTACTACTAAACTGCTATGGAAGTGTATAAGTTCTATTTTGTCAGAATAAAAGTAGGAGATATTTTTTATTATATGCTGCTCCTTTAGATTTTAAATTACTGATTACAACACTTTCTTCAGATGAACGTATATTGCAGGTTACATTTCGTTTCTTATATATTGTATATCTTTTGTATCTGCCCCGTCCACTTTGGAACAATTGTAGTCTTATATCTTTTAACTTCTTACAAACATATAACTGGCTTATATAAGAAACAACTATAACAAGAAATTTAAAGCACACATATGAACTATGACATCTGAACGGATAATAGAACCATTAAAAAACACATAAATAATAATTCACTTCTTCTTCTTTCTTATTTTACAGGGTTTTAGACTTTTGTATAGTCTATATCTCCTGAACCCTTTCCTTTACTTTTTTTTCTTATATAATCTCTATTAGTCTGGTTTATGATTCGCTATATAGCTTGAAATCCTTCACTGTGTTATGATGCCCCTGCTCTGTGCGTGTAAACCTTGCTGGTTTGTTTACAAAGATCAGCTGATTTCTTTCCTCAAACAGCTGATCAAAAGAGGCGTTCTGATTGGTCGAAACGAAAGCCATGAAAGAATTTCCACCAATCAGAACACGGAGTATTGTTTTCGTCTCCCAGCTGATCACAAATCGCATTCCCATTGGTGGATAAATAAACCTTGAAACGTTTTCTAGACGCTAACTCGTATTTCGACTGGTGGAAAGACTGAATTTCGAACAATTTCAACCAATGAGAAAAGGAGATTAAGAAAACGCAGCGACTTTAATCCCGTGTTTCCGAAGGTGCCCAGTGAGTGCAAGGGGGAGGTGTACAGTGCCAAGGATACATCTGGTGATAAAAGTGATTTTTAAAGAGTTTTATTAGCTTTAGGATTGTGTGAAGAAGTGATATGACGTGTTTAAGTGATCACGGATTTTAGAATGAGTCTTCCTCCTAAGGGTAAGTTCCTCATTAGTTTAAAACCGGTGTAATGGTTCATTCAAGTTACAAAAATGAATTTCTTACAGTTCACTGAAGTTCATGGTTAGCAGTGTTTATCATGACAGGTTTATAATCTGTAATAAGATTTGAAAGCGGAGGGTGAAACGTTAAAGAATGATTAATTGATCCTTCTTTTATAGTGTAATGTACATTAATTCACATCTCTGTGATTTGGAATGAACAATTTGACCGGCTGTTTGTCACTAATTACAAGAGAACATTTAACCTTTACAACAAGGTAAATCTTGACAAGATGATACTGTGTCCGTATGACACATGATAAGCTCAGATTCTTAATATTA
>NC_091554.1:47174482-47176982 GCF_042767895.1 Penaeus vannamei | reverse complement strand
ATATATATATATATATATATATATATATATATATATATATATATATATATATATATGTGTGTGTGTGTGTGTGTGTGTGTGTGTGTGTGTGTGTGTGTGTGTGTCTGTGTGTGTGTGTGTGAGTGTGTGTGTGTGTGTGTGTGTGTGTGTGTGTGTGTGTGTGTGTGTGTGTAGGGAACGAGAGAGAAAATGAGAACGAGAAAGGGAGCGATAAAGAGAAAACGAGAACGAAAGAGAAGGAGAAAGAGAGAGAGAAAGAGAACGAACGATGGAGAAAGAGAAAAGAGAGGGAGAAAGAGAAAGAAAACGAAAGAGAGGGAAAAAAGAGAGAGGAAATGAACGAAAAAGAGGGAGAAAGAGAGAGAGGAAGAGAACGAAAGAGAGGGAAAGAGAGAGAGAGGAAGAGAACGAAAGAGGGAGAAAAAGAGAGAGAAAGGGAACGCAAGAGAACGAAAGAGAGGGAGAAAGAGAAAGAAAACGAAAGAGAGGGAGAAAGAGAACAAAAGAGAGGGAGAAAGAGAAAGAAAACGAAAAAGAAGGAGAAAGAGAACAAAAAAGAGGGAGAAAGAGAAGGAAAACGAAAGAGAGGGAGAAAGAGAACAAAAGAGAGGGAGAAAGAGAAAGAAAACGAAAGAGAGGGAGAAAGAGAAAGAAAACGAAAGAGAGGGAGAAAGAGAACAAAAGAGAGGGAGAAAGGGAAAGAAAACGAAAGAGAGGGAGAAAGGGAAAGGAAACGAAAGAGAGGAAGAAAGAGAGAGTGAAAGAGAACGAGGAACAGGACGATAACGGCAGAGGAAGGCAAGAAGAGAGAGAGAGTGCGAGTTCTTGTTGTGAATTCCAAGCGAAGGACCGGCTCTCGGTGTCTGTCTGTCTCTCCGCTCTTTCCTCGTTGCTTTCGTCTCTCCCCTTCTCTCTTTTTGCTCTTTGTCTTTCTTTCTTTCTTTCTCTGTTTGTCTTTGGCTGTGTCTGTTTCTTCGTCTGTCTGTTTTTTTGTTTCTCTCTCTCTGTCTGTCTGTCTCTCTCTGTCTGTCTGTCTGTCTGTCTGTCTGTCTGTCTGTCTATCTCTCTGTCTATCTCTCTGTTAATTTACTCTCTCGCTCTCTCTCTTTCTCTCTGCTCTCTCTCTTTCTCTCTCTCTCTGCTCTCGTCTCTCTCTCTCTCTCTCTGCTCTCTCTCTCTCTCTCTCTCTCTCTCTCTCTCTCTCTCTCTCTCTCTCTCTCTCTGCTCTTTGTCTCTCTCTCTCTCTCTCTCTCTCTCTGTCTCTCTCTCTCTCTCTCTCTCTCTCTCTCTCTCTCTCTCTCTCTCTTCTCTCTCTCTCTCTCTCTCTCTCTCTCTGTCTCTCTCTCTCTCTCTCTCTCTCTTGCTCTCGCCCTCTCTCTCTCTCGCCCTCTCTCTCGCTCTCGCCCTCTCTCTCGCTCTCGCCCTCTCTCTCGCTCTCGCTCTCGCCCTCTCTCTCTCTCTCTCGCTCTCGCCCTCTCTCTCGCTCTCGCTCTCGCCCTCTCTTGCTCTTGCTCTCGCTCTCGCTCTCGCCCTCTCTCTCGCTCTCCTTCTCTCTCTCTCTCTCGCTCTCTCTCTCTCTACTTATCTATCTACCCCTCTCTCTCTTCTCTCTCTCTCTCTCTCTCTCTCTCGCTCTCGCTCTCTCCTCCTCTCTCTCGCTCTCGCTCTCTCTCTAGTTTGTCTCTTTCCTTTTGTTTTGTTTTGTCCTTCTCTTTATATTTCCCATGTGTTTTTTTTTCTGCTTCTTTCGCTTCCCCCTTTCTTTCATTGTTTCTCATTTCTTTACTTCTCTCTTGCTCTGTATTTTCCCATCGTTTTCTCTATATTTTTAAGTTTATGTTTTTGTTATATATCTATGTGTGTGTGTGTGTGTGTGTGTGTGTGTGTGTGTGTGTGTCTGTGTGTGTGTGTGTGTGTGTGTGTGTGTGTGTGTGTGTGTGTGTGTGTGTGTATGTCTGTGTGTGTGCGAATGTTTTTGTGTTTTGTGCATGCGCGTATGTATGTGCGTGTGCTTGTATGCATGTATGTATGTATGTATGTATGTATGTATGTATGTATGTATGTATGCGTATCCGCTTGGACCAATAACTTTTGAGTAAATGGAGTTACATAAAGCAAAGAGTGTTTGGTAATTTGGCAAATTGTACCTCGCGTGCCGGCGAAAGAATTGCAAGGTTGCACGTTGCAGAACACGAAACGAGGAAGTGCCCCAGTTGAACAAGTTGAAATGCACGAGAGGAAGTACATTTCACTGGAGACAAAAGAATGCGCTGGGGGTAATTTGTTGTTCGGGTTATTCGGTGTTCTTCATGTTATTTTTTTTATTTTTTTTATGTTTGGACAATTTTTTAAAAGTTTTATTCAGGATTTTGGAAACGCGAGGTAAGAAAATGGTGATTATTCGTTATTTTGTTTTTTGTTTTTGTTTCATATTGTTTTATTATTATTTTTATTATTGTTATTATTATTATTATTATTATTATTATTATTATTATTATTA
>NC_091554.1:47159482-47164482 GCF_042767895.1 Penaeus vannamei | reverse complement strand
AGAGAAAGAGAGAGAGAGAGAGAGAGAGAGAGAGAGAGAGAGAGAGAGAGAGAGAGAGAGAGAGAGAGAGAGAGAGAGAGAGAGAGAGAGAGAGAGAGAGAGAGAGAGAGAGAGAGAGAGAGAGAGAGAGAGAGAGAGAAAGTGGAATGTCGTACCGCGTCAGACTAAGGAATGCGACCTTGAAAAGTGCCCTAAGAAAGGAGGATATAGAGGAAGCATTGATGAAGATGGGGAGTAGGGAGGAAGAGAAAGGAGGAAAGAAGTTGGAAGAAGAAAATAAGGAAGAGGAAGGAGATGAAGAAGAAAAGTAGTGGAAGGAGAGAAGTAGAAGAAAGAAAGAAAGAGGAAGAGGAAGAAGAAAAGTAGTGGAAGAAAGAAAGGAAGATGAAGAAGGAAAGAAGCAGTAGAAAGAGAGAAATAGAAGAAGAAAGAAAGAGAAAAGGAAGAAGACGACGAAAGCAGAAGAAAAAGTAGAAGACGAAGACGAAAGAATGAGAAAAAAAGAAGATGAAACCAGAAGATAAAGAAGAAAGAAGCAAAAAGAAAAAGAAGAAAGAGGAGAAATAAAGAAATAATGAAGAACAAAGCGTGCCCGCCCTCTTGGCTTCCGCTCAAGGGACAGGTGCCAGTGCCATGGCTTGGCCTGTCATAGAAAACGGGATTCCTTATTGTCCGTTTAATGTACGTGATGGACGAGGGGGGGGGGTCTGTTTTGTCTGTCTGTCTGCGTGTGGTTTGATGGTGGATGTGTGCTTGTTTGTTTGTTTTTGTTCTGTCTTGTTTATGTTTTTTTTCTTTATTTTTGTAATTTCTCGTCTTGTGTTTTATTATTATTATTTTTTATTTGTGTTTTTACTGTCTGTGTTTTATGTTTTTTTAATGCGTTTGTTTGATTTTTTTGTTTATGTGTGTCACTAATCTGTTTTCTTTTGTCTGTCTTTGTTTTGGTTTGTGTCTTTGTTTCTGCGTTTGTTTCGGCCCCTGTGGTTTTTGCGAAGGCTTTGTTTAAATAGGCCTATTTTTGCGGAGTTGTAGGCCTATCCTCCATTTTAAGAAATATAGATAATGTAAGAAAATTTAGATAGAAAAAAATATAGAAATATCGCACCAAAATGAAAATAAAGAAAATAGATGGATTTTTCTTTTTTTACGAGGAAAAGAAAAAAAAATAGAAAAGAAACAAGAAAAGAAAGAAAGAAGAAAAAGGAAAGGGAGAAGGAAAAGAAAAAGGAGAAGAAGGAAAAGAAAAAGAAGAAGAAAAGGAAAAAGAAGAAGAAAAGAGAGAAGAAAAAGAAAAACAGCGACATGCGGAAGGGGCCTTAACTCCTTATTCAAGAACGTCCAAGAGAACGAAGTAGGCTAGGGGGGAGCTGGTGGAGGTCGGGGGGGGGGGGGAGAAAGGGGAGCAGAGGGTTTAAAAGGGGTTGGGGGGAGAGGGTTGATAAAGGGGGAGGGAATGTTGGTGATGTGGAAGGTGAATGAATCAAGTTTTTTCTTTCTTTTTTTCGTGTTTTTTTTTTTCTTCTTCTTCTTCTTTTGGGGGTGTCAGTCTATACGAAATTCGGTCACGTGTCTTTGTTTTTTGGGGGATGGTGTTTTGTGGTCTGTGTATATGGTTGCCAGGGGTACGATGCTCTCTCTCTCTCTCTCTCTCTCTCTCTCTCTCTCTCTCTCTCTCTCTCTCTCTCTCTCTCTCTCTCTCTCTCTCTCTCTCTCTCTCTCTCTCTCTCTCTCTCTCTCTCTCTCTCTCTCTCTCTCTCTCTCTCTCTCTCTCTCTCTCTCTCTCTCTCTCTCTCTCTCTCTCTCTCTCTCTCTCTCTCTCTCTCTCTCTCTCTCTCTCTCTCTCTCTCTCTCTCTACCTCCCTCCCTTCCTCCCTCCCCTCCATGCTCTCTCCTTTTCTCTCTCCTCCCTTCTCCCTCCCATCTCCCTCTCTCTCTCCCTCCCTCTCTCTCTCTCTCTCTCCTCCCTCCTTACATCTCTTCCTCTCTCCCTTCCTCCTTCCTTCCCTCCCCTCCCTGCTCTTCCTCCCCTTCCTCCCTCCTTCCTTCCCTTCCCTCCTATCCCCTTCCTTCCCTCTCTCCTTCCCTCCCTTCTCTTCCCTTCCCTACCAGTCCGTCTCGTTCTTTCTTTATGTTTTTTTTTTTTTTTTTGTTTTTTTTTTTTTTTTTTTTTTTTTTTTTTTTTGAGCCTGTTCTCCCCGTCTGAAGTGATGAGCGTGGATGCGTACTTCTTCACCTGGGTTTTATTTTTATTTTTTTGTTATTATTATTTTTTTTTTCAGGGAGCTTCTGTAATGAGGGTCCATCCTCCCCTGACATGCACACACGCACACGAATCTGTACGTACGCTCACGGACATGTGTGTACACGCATACAGAACTGTACATATATACGTGTAAACTCACTCATTCTCTGTCTGTGTCTCTGTCTGTCTGTCTGTCTGTCTGTCTGATTCTCTCTCTCTCTCTCTCTCTGTGTCTCTGTATGTCTGTCTGTCTGTCTGTCTGTCTGTCTGATTCTCTCTCTCTCTCTCTCTCTCTCTCTCTCTCTCTCTCTCTCTCTCTCCCTCTCTCCCTCTCTCCCTCTCTCCCTCTCTCCCTCCCTCCTTTCTCCCTTTTCCATTTTCTTAATTGGTGCTTCCTCCCCTTTTCTATTTTTTCCTGGTTGGCCTTTTATTCTTTTTCTCTCTCTTCTCTTGTCTCTCGCGTTTCCTCCTCCTTTCTTTCATTTTTTTTTTCTTTCCTCCCCTCTATCTCTCTTTGTTCCGCCTCTTTTTCCTTCTCTCTTTCACAGACGTTTTGGCAGCCAACCCGACCTGTCAGCTGTGGGGTTTTATTGGTATCATTTTTATTACTTTTTATTTTGTTATTTTTTTATTTTTGTTACTTTTTATTTTGTTGCTTTTTATTTTGATTACTTTTTATTTTATTTTTATTACTTTTTTTGAGGTGAGTGGGTCTATTTTTTTCTTTTTTTAATAACTGCCAACTAAAAGGTCTTAAAATTCTGAGTTCTTGATCGTAAATCTTTGAGGCTTTTGGTCTAGCTGTGATATTTGCATGAGTGTATGTGAGTATATGAGTATCTGTCTGAATAGGAGTTTATGAGTAGGCCTGTGTAGTGAGTAGGCCTATGCACCCACGTGGCAGTGAGACGGTGAACGGGAAGAGAGATGGGGGTGGAGATAGAACGGAGGAATAGATATATGCAGAATAGTTTAAAAAGGAGAAAGGCAGATAAAGTAGAGAAAAAGACGGAGATGGAAACGAAGACACTTACAGAAATACAGAAGGAACAAATACACAACGACAGGAAGATAGATGGAGTGGAGATAAAACGGAGAAATAGATATAAGCTGAAGTGTTTAAAAAGGAGAAAGGCAGATAAACTAGAGAAAAGGCGGAGACGGAAACGACGCTCATAGAAATACAGAAGGAATGGATTTCTAAACAAATAGATAGATAGATAGATAGAGATAGATAGAGCGGAGGGACAGATATAAACAGAAGAGTTTTAAAAAGAGAGAAATGCAGATAAAGAAGAGAGAAGGCGGAAGGAAACAAAAGTAGTTGTAGAAATATAACAAGAAAGGGATCCGATGTGTAAGCGATGTAAAGAAATGCGGGATTGACGGCGAACAGAAAACACAAAAGAAATAAAAAGATGGATATAGAACGGAGAGATAAATTTACGCAAATAAAAATAGCCGAATTCGAAAAAGAGAAATGCCGGTTGAATAAGAAATCAGAGACGGAAACAAAGGTACATACAGTAATGAAGAAAGAACGGGTTTCGAATCCGTTGTGTCGGAGCGTAAGCGATGTAAACAAACTTACGCGGGTGACGGCGGGTGGGGAAGGCTAGATCAGTAGCAACTCGAGGAGGTGTCGTCATGGCGTCTGTTTTGATGATTGTTCTATGGAAAGATGACCGTTAAAATCGTCGTTTTCCATCCTTTTTGAAAACTGAAAAGACCAAAATGATCGACCACAAAGTTTTTTTTAAATTATGATTGGAATTTCATTATTTATGACGAATGGATTTTGAAGATTGATAACGATTGGAGTTTGAAGATTGACGGCGATTGGAATTTTAAGATTGATAACGAATGGAATTTTAAAATGTATAACGATTGGATTTTTTTTTTTCTTTTTGTTTTTTTTACGAATTATAACGACTGGAATTTTAAGATTGATAACGAACGTAATTTGAAAATGTATAAAGATTGATTTTTTTTACGAATTATGACGACTGGAATTTTAAAATGTATAACGATTGGATTTTTTTACGAATTTTTGCGATTGAAGTTCAAAGATTTATAACGAATGGAATTTTAAAACGCATGCCGATGGTAACTTTTACGAATTGTAACGATTAGAATTATAAAGTGTATAATGACTGGAATTTTAACATTTACAACGATTGGAATTTTAAGATTTATAAAGATTAGAATTTTAAGATTTATAAAGATTAGAATTTTAGGATTTATAACGATTGGAATTTTAAGATTTATAACGATTGGAATATTAGGATTTACAACGATTGGAATTTTAAGATTAAATAACGATTGGAATATTAGGATTTATAAAGATTGGAATTTTAAGATTTATAAAGATTGGAATTTTAAGATTTATAAAGATTGGAATTTATGATTTATAACGAATAGAATTTAAAAACGTATAACGATTGGAATTTTAAGCTTGCATTGTATTTTTGTGACAGGTCTCAGCGGCTGCTTCAAGTGGGGTCTTCGTTGACAGATGTTGACTTGCAAGGTAGGTTAACGGGGTTCTCTATTTTTGTTCTTTTCTCGTTCTTCTGTTCTTCTTTTTCTTTTCTTTTCGGTGTTTTGTTTCTTCATGTTGTTATTATTCGTTTTCTTATTCTCAAACTTCTGATTTTTCTTGTGCTTTTAGGTTTTTCTTCTTTCCTTTTTCATTTTTTTTCTTGTTCTTCCTATTCTCTGTTTCTCCTCTGTTAATTCGACTTTTGCTTCTCTC
>NC_091554.1:47146982-47154482 GCF_042767895.1 Penaeus vannamei | reverse complement strand
TCTTCTGACTGGAAAATCGACAATTCGCTCAAAAATGGACAAAATTTCAGAAAATTGTAAAAAAAAAATGGCGGAAAAAGTGCTAGTGTGACAGCACCTCAAGACAAGGTACAAGTTAAGACGAGATGTGAAGTTGTTCGAAGACAGGACGCAAGATTTAAGGATGGAACGCAAGACAGAGCAAGATTTAAGGATGGAACGCAAGACAGAGCAAGATTTAAGGATGGAACGCAAGACAGAGCAAGATTTAAGGATGGAACGCAAGACAGAGCAAGATTTAAGGATGGAACGCAAGACAGAGCAAGATTTAAGGATGGAACGCAAGACAGAGCAAGATTTAAGGATGGAACGCAAGACAGAGCAAGATTTAAGGATGGAACGCAAGACAGAGCAAGATTTAAGGATAAAACGCAAGATAAAGAAAAAAATTAAGGATGAAACACAAGATAAAGAAAAAAATAAGAACGAAATGCAAGATAGAGCAAGATTTAAGGATGGAACGCAAGATAAAGAAAAAAATTAAGGATGAAACACAAGATAAAGAAAAAAATAAGAACGAAATGCAAGATAGATCAAGATTTAAGGATGAAACGCAAAATAGAGCAGGATTTAAGGATTTGACGCAAGCTAGAGCAAAATTAAAGATACGAAATAGTTCAAAGACAAGATTCAAGATACACTTTAAGACAAGATATGAAACAGTTCGAAGACAAGACGCAACATCAAACAAGCTTCAAATTGAAACGTAAGATAAAGACATAAAGTAAGATGAAGATAAAGTAAGATAAAGACATAAAGAAAGATGAAGATAAAGTAAGATAAAGACATAAAGTAAGATGAAGATAAAGTAAGATAAAGACATAAAGAAAGATGAAGATAAAGTAAGATAAAGACATAAAGAAAGATGAAGATAAAGTAAGATAAAGACATAAAGTAAGGAAGATAAAGCAAGATAAAGACATAAAGTAAGGAAGATAAAGTAAGATAAAGACATAAAGAAAGATGAAGATAAAGTAAGATAAAGACATAAAGAAAGATGAAGATAAAGTAAGATAAAGACATAAAGTAAGGAAGATAAAGTAAGATAAAGACATAAAGTAAGGAAGATAAAGTAAGATAAAGACATAAAGAAAGCGAGGTTTAAGGACTAGACGCAAGATTCAAAGGCAAGACGAAAGACAAGACAGAACGCAAGCGAAGTTAAGAAAAAAAAATAATCTTGGGCGCAGGACAAGACAAGATTGAAAAAGGAAAGGAGGAGGAAGAAGATGGAGGTAGAGGAAAATGAAGAAGAAGAAGAAGATGGAGGTAGAGGAAAATGAAGAAGAAGAAGAAGATGGAGGTAGAGGAAAATGAAAAAGAAGAACCGTATTCAATGTTGACAAATTTAGAAAAAAAGTATGAATGAGAATGAATATCTCCCCAATACAAGAGATGTATTTGACCGGCTTCGAATAGATCTTCTTCAGAAATACATCTCTCGTATTGTGAAGATGTTGATTCTCGTTCATACTTTTCTACAAGGGATTCTGAGATAAGAAGAGAAAGACAAGCTGAAGCAAGGGCAAAGAACCTATAGCGAAATGAAGCGAAGATGAATAACTATAGGCTTGACGACACACACACACACACACACACACACACACACACACACACACACACACACACACACACACACACACACACACACACACACACAAAATACGCAGAGACGACCTAATGAATGCATAAAGATGAAAGCGAGAAAAAATCGGCCACAGTCATATACCTCAAAGGAAGATAGAAAAAAAAACAATGATATAAGAAAAGAAGAAAAACGATATAAGATATGATATAAGAACAGGAAAAACGACCAACATCTATAACTCGAAAAAAACAACAAACAACAACAACAACCACCGCCACCACCAACAACAACAAAAACCAAAACAACAACTACCAACAACTACCAGCAACAACAACCACCACCACTGCCACCACCACCAACAACAACAACAGCCAACAACAACAACAACCACCAACAACAACAACAACAACCAACAACAACAACAACAGCCTACAACAGCTACAACAACCAACCGAAAGCCCCAAATTCTCTCCTTTGCTTATCTTGTCGATCCGAGCCGCGACAGTTGCATGCCGGTTGCAGAGTGGGACGCCGGGGATTAGGGCGATCGGATGCCGTGTTGCAGTGCATTGGCGGCTGATTGCAAAGTAGTGGGGGGGGAGGGAGAGGGGGAGTAGGGGTGGGAATGGGGGAATGGGAATGGGGGGGGAGGGAGGGAATGGGGGAAGGGGAGTGAGGGAGAGAGAGAGGGGAGGGAATGGAGGGGTAAGGGGAGAGGGAAAGAGGGGAGGGAAGGAAGGAGGGGTAGGGGGAGAGGGAGAGAGGGGGGGGGCGGAGGGAGAGAGAGAGGGAAGGAGGGAATGGGGAGGGGGAGGTAGGGGGAAGGGAGAGGGAAAGGGGAAGGCAGTGGGAGTGGGTAGGGGAGAGGAAGACGGAGGGAAGGAGAGAGGAATGGGGGAGGAGGGAGACGGAGGGAGGGAAGGGGAGAGGGGGTCGGAAGGTAAAGGGAAAGGGTGAGGAAGGAGAGGGAGATGGAGAACATGAAGGAGAAAAGAAAGGGGGGAGGGAGAAGGAGAGGGAAGGAAAGAGAAAGTGAGAGAGAGAGGGAGGGAGAGGGGAAGGGGGAGAAGGCATAAAAGAGATAGAGAGAGAAAGAGAAAGGCAAAGAGGGAGAGAGAGAGAGGTAAGAAGGAGAAAGTGGGGGGAATAGGAGATGGGAGGAAGAGAAAGAGGGAGAAATGATTGCAGAGTGGGAAGAGTAAGGAAAGGGAGGAAATACAGGGGAGAGAAGAAGGGAGGGAGAGGTGGAGGGGAGAAGGAAGACTGACAAGGGGAAGGAGGCAGAGAGAGAGAGAGAGAGAGAGAGAGAGAGAGAGAGAGAGAGAGAGAGAGAGAGAGAGAGAGAGAGAGAGAGAGAGAGAGAGAGAGAGAGAGAGAAGGAAGGAAAAAGAAAAGGAAGGGTGACGGAGGTGTGAGAAAGGAGGAGAGAGGAAGAGGAAGAAGTAAGAATGAAGGAAAGAGAGAGAGGGGATAATGGAAGGAGATGAAAGGGAAAAGAAAAATGGAGAATAGGAACATAGAGGAAGAGATGGAGGAAAAAGAGGAAAGGATGAGAAGGAATGAGATAGAGAGGGAAAGTGAGGAAGATGGAGAAAAGGAAGGAGGATGGCGAGGAGAGTGGGAGAAGACGCTAACTAATCTGGTGTCCTAGGAGGGCAAGAAACGAAAAAAGGATAAAGGATAAAAAAGAAAGGAAAGAGAAGAGGAGGAGGGGCAGATGAAGGATAAGAAAAATAAAGAAAGAAGAGAGAGAAGAGGAGGAGCAGGTAAAGGATAAGAAAAAGAAAGAAAGAGAGAGACGAAGAGGAGGAGCAGATAAAGGACAAGAAAAAGAAAGAAAGAAGAGAGAGAAGAGAAGAGCAGGAGAACAAGAAAAAGAAAGAAAGAAGAGAGACGAAAAGGAGGAGCAGATAAATGATAAGAAAAAGAAAGAAAGAAGAGAGAAAAAAGAGGAGGAAGAGGAGCAGGAAGGGGAAGAGAGGAAGAGATTAAAAGCCAAGATAAAGCCAGAGATGCTGTGTCTTGGCGGAGTTACCTCGACCTGGTTTGAACTCCGCCAAGACGTTGGGACAGGAAGTGGACGAAGAAGAAGGAGGAGGAAGAAGAAGAATAGGAGGGAGAAAGGGGAAAAGAAGAGGAAGAGGGGGGAGGAGGAGGAGGAAGAAGAAGAAGTGGGAGGAGGAGGAAGAAGAGGGAGGTAGAGGAAAATGAAGAAGAAGAAGAAGTGGGAGGAGGAGGAGGAAGAAGAAGGAGAAGAGGTGGAGAAAGAACAAGCAGAGGAAGAGGAGGAGGAAATTAAGAGTAGGGAGGAGGAGGAAGGATAAGAAGTAGTAGTAGAAGAAGAGGGAGGGGGTGAAGAAGGAAGAAGAAGAAGTAGAAGAGGTTGAGTGAGGAAGAAGAAGAAGAAGATAAAGAAAAGGAAAAAGAAGAGTGAGGAGGAGGAGGAGGAAGAAGAAGAGAAAGAGAGAGAGGAGGAAGAATAAGAATAAAAATCAGACTAATAAAGAGGAAGGGGAAGAGAGAAAGAGAAAGAGAGAGAGGAGGAAGAAGAAGAATGAAAATCAGACTAATAAAGAGGAAGAGAGAAAGAGAGGAAGAGCTTAATCTAGAGCCGTGCAGTGTCTTGGCTAAGCAACCTGGTTTGAACTCCGCCAAGACGTCGAGGGACCCAAGAAAACAATTCTTTATGTCTGTCTGTCCGCTTATGGGAGTGCGAAGCGGGGCGGGGGAGGGAGAGGAAGGGAGGGAGGGAGGGAAGGAAGGAGGGAGGGAGGGAGAAGGAGGGAGGGGAGGGAGAAGGAGGGAGGGAGGGAGAGGGAGAGAGGGAGAGAGGGAGGGAGAGGGAGAAGTGGGTGATTGATCATGGTCTTGGAAGGAGAATAATGGGAAAATTAAAGGAATTTTACGGTACTGGAAAAGACAATCTGTGGAGAGAGAGAGAGAGATACAGAGACAGACAGACTGAAAGAAGGCATCCCAAAAGAGAGAGAGAGAGAGAGAAAGAGAGAGACAGACAGACAGAAACCGAGAGAGCGAGAAACAAAGAGAGAGAGAGAGAGAGACAGACAAAGACCAAGAGAGACAGACAGACAGACAGAAACCAAGAGACAGACAGACAGAGAGAGAGAGAGAGAGAGACACACACACACAGACAGAAACAAAGAGAGAGAGAGAAAAAAAAATCAAAACAGCGATTCTCAACCCACCAAACACCCTGCCAGGACTCCCCTTGTTATGGCTCGAGCTGCTAAGGCACTTTGCTGTTGCTGAGGGAATATAATGCGACTGGGCAGGGTAGGGAATGGGGAAAGGGAGAGGGGAGAAGGAGGGGAGAGAAGAAGAGGGGAGGGGAAGAAGGAGGGGAGAGGGAGAGGAAGAGAAGTAGGGGAGAGGGAGAGGGAGAGGGAGGGAAGAGAGAGAGGGAGAGGTAGAGAAGGAGGGAAGAGAGAGAGGGAAATGGAGAGAAGGAGGGAAGAGGGAAATGGAGAGAAGGAGGGGAAGAGGGAAGAGGGGAGGGGAAGAAGGTGAGAGGGAGAGGTAGAGAAGATGGCGTAGGGAAGAGGAAGGAGGAGGCAGAAGAAGGGGAAGGGGAGAGGGAGAGAAGGAGTGGAGAGGGAGAGGGGAGGGGAAGAAGGGGAGAGTGACAGGGAGAGGGAGAGAAGGAGGGGTAGGGAAAAGGAAGGGGGAGGCAGAAGAAGGGAAGAGGGAGGGGAGGGGAAGAAGGGGAGAGGGAGAGGAAGAGAAGGAGTGGAGAGGGACAGGGGGAGGGAAAGGAGGAATAGGAGAGGGAGAGAGAAGGGGGAGAAAGGATCCTTGGTCCTCCTTGAAATGAATCCTTGACTCCCTTGACAGGCGATGCCACGAGTCCTCCTTGAAATAAATTCGTGGTCCTCCTTGAACTGAATCCTTGGTCCTCCTTGAAGTAAATCCTTGGTCCTCCTTGAAATAAATCCTTGGTCCTCCTTGAAATAAATCCTTGGTCCTCCTTGAAGTAAATCCTTGGTCCTCCTTGAACTGAATCCTTGGTCGTCCTTGAAGTAAATCCTTGGTCCTCCTTGAAGGAAATCCTTGGTCGTCCTTGAAATAAATCCTTGGTCGTCCTTGAAATAAATCCTTGGTCGTCCTTGAAATAAATCCTTGGTCGTCCTTGAAATAAATCCTTGGTCGTCCTTGAAATAAATCCTTGGTCCTCCTTGAAATAAATCCTTGGTCCTCCTTGAAGGAAATCCTTGGTCCTCCTTGAAGTAAATCCTTGGTCCTCCTTGAAGTAAATCCTTGGTCCTCCTTGAAGTAAATCCTTGGTCCTCCTTGAAGTAAATCCTTGGTCGTCCTTGAACTGAATCCTTGGTCGTTCTTGAAGTAAATCCTTGGTCCTCCTTGAAGTAAATCCTTGGTCGTCCTTGAAATAAATCCTTGGTCCTCCTTGAACTGAATCCTTGGTCGTCCTTGAAATAAATCCTTGGTCGTCCTTGAAATAAATCCTTGGTCCTCCTTGAAATAAATCCTTGGTCCTCCTTGAAGGAAATCCTTGGTCCTCCTTGAAATAAATCCTTGGTCGTCCTTGAAATAAATCCTTGGTCGTCCTTGAAATAAATCCTTGGTCGTCCTTGAAATAAATCCTTGGTCCTCCTTGAACTGAATCCTTGGTCCTCCTTGAAATAAATCCTTGGTCCTCCTTGAAGGAAATCCTTGGTCGTCCTTGAAATAAATCCTTGGTCGTCCTTGAAATAAATTCTTGGTCCTCCTTGAACTGAATCCTTGGTCCTCCTTGAAATAAATCCTTGGTCCTCCTTGAAGGAAATCCTTGGTCCTCCTTGAAATAAATCCTTGGTCGTCCTTGAAATAAATTCTTGGTCCTCCTTGAACTGAATCCTTGGTCGTCCTTGAAGTAAATCCTTGGTCCTCCTTGAAGTAAATCCTTGGTCGTCCTTGAAATAAATCCTTGGTCCTCCTTGAAGTAAATCCTTGGTCGTCCTTGAAATAAATCCTTGGTCGTCCTTGAAGTAAATCCTTGGTCCTCCTTGAACTGAATCCTTGGTCGTCCTTGAAGTAAATCCTTGGTCCTCCTTGAAGTAAATCCTTGGTCGTCCTTGAACTGAATCCTTGGTCCTCCTTGAAGTAAATCCTTGGTCCTCCTTGAAGTAAATCCTTGGTCGTTCTTGAAGTAAATCCTTGGTCGTCCTTGAACTGAATCCTTGGTCCTCCTTGAAATAAATCCTTGGTCGTTCTTGAAGTAAATCCTTGGTCCTCCTTGAAGTAAATCCTTGGTCGTCCTTGAAATAAATCCTTGGTCCTCCTTGAACTGAATCCTTGGTCCTCCTTGAAATAAATCCTTGGTCCTCCTTGAAGTAAATCCTTGGTCGTCCTTGAAATAAATCCTTGGTCCTCCTTGAAGTAAATCCTTGGTCCTCCTTGAAGTAAATCCTTGGTCCTCCTTGAAGTAAATCCTTGGTCCTCCTTGAAGTAAATCCTTGGTCGTCCTTGAACTGAATCCTTGGTCGTCCTTGAAATAAATCCTTGGTCGTCCTTGAAATAAATTCTTGTCACCATTGACAGCCAATGTCATAAGTCCTCCTTGAAGTAAATCCTTGACACCCTTCGCCGGAAACGCCGCCATGACGTCACATTGACATTATGACGTCACGTTTGATTGACAGCTCGAGTCACCCGCCAAGCGATTCGTCTCTGGTCGGGGAATGGGCGGCGGGGCGTGCGAGTTTGTTTGTTTGTTTGTTTATGTTTGTGTTTCTGAGTGTTTTTTTTTTTTTTTTTTTGGGTGGATGGGGGGCGGGGCGAGTGCTTTTGTTTGTTTATTTTGTTTGTGTTTGTGTTTTTGATTATTTTTTTGTTTTTGTTAGGTGGATGGGCGGCGG
>NC_091554.1:47114482-47134482 GCF_042767895.1 Penaeus vannamei | reverse complement strand
GATGATAATAATAATAATAATGATGATAATAATGATAATAATAACGATGATAATAATAATAATAATAATAATATAATGATAATGATAATAATAATATAATAATGATAATAATAATAATATTGATGATAAAAAAATAATAGCAATGATAATCATCTCCATTTTTAAAGGTTCTGTTGACGTGGCAATCTCTCCGGTGGTTGAAGCAGCAGACAAATTGCAGCTTCTCTACCGTTGCAACAAACAGCATCGGCTTCAATTAGCGAAATCGATGTAGAACGAAGCGAATTGCTAATTGTTGTTGATTGTTGGGTATGTTGCAAGCGACTCGCAATTAGATAGATCTCCTGCTTCAGTTGGAAATAGTGTATGATTAGTAAAATAAATAAATAATAAAAAAAATAATAATAAATAAATAAAGAAAAGAAAAGAAAAGAAAAGAAAAGAAAAGAAAAGAAAAGAAAAGAAAAGAAAAGAAAAGAAAAGAAAAGAAAAGAAAAGAAAAGAAAAGAAAAGAAAAGAGAAGAGAGGGACGCGTCCACGTGTGTCTAGCACTCCAAAGAAAAGAAAAGAAAAGAAAAGAAAAGAAAAGAAAAGAAAAGAAGAAAAATAAGGTAGGAGCAGAAGTAAGGAAGTGATTAAGAAAGTCGGAAAATAAATAGGAAAAATGATTAATAGAATAGTTTTAAGAAATGATTAAGTAAGGAAGTAATTTTAAAGAATAAGTAAGAAGATTCAGAAGATAATTAGGAATGTTGTTAATAGAATAGTTTTTAAAATTATTAAGAAAATAGATAAGAAAGGAATGAAGAAAATAAGTAAGAAAGTAATTAAGAAAATAAGTAAGAAAGTTATCAAGAAGATAAGTAAGAAAGGGATTAAAAAGTAAGTAAAAGATGTCAAGAAATTTATTAAGAAAACAACCAAGAAAATATTTAAGTAAAATAAGTAAGAAAATTATTAAGAAAATTAGTCGGATCTCCTTCTGCAAACGGATATAAGATCGTTGCAAATATCATTGCAGAATCAGCAGATAAAGATGATGATGGAGAAGATGAATGCAGGTTGAAAGGAAGGAGAGAGAGAGAAATTTGATAAACTGAGACGAAGGGAAAACGAAAGATTTTTTTTTTCTGTTTTTTTTTCCGTAAATTAGGAAAGAGGAAGAGGAGGAGGAAGTAGAAGAAAAATAGATAAATTGAATGAAGTTAAGATGGAATGAAGGAAAGAAGTAAAAAAGGAGGATGAAGAAGATAATAAGGAGAAGTGAAGAAGAGAAAGGGAAAAAAAGAAGAAAAGGGAAAAAAAAAAGTCCGATATAACAGGAGAGAACAGAAATAAAGTGTAGAAAGTAGAAGAAAGAAAGGGAAAACAAAAAAAAGTAGAAAAAAAATGACATCCAATTATTTCGCTATCTTGAAATCTACTCCCTCCCCCCCCCCCCTTTACCCCCTTACCCGGTAAACCACTCCCCCTTCCCCCCTCCCACCCACCCCCTACCTCCTCTAGCCCCCCCAAAAATAAAATCTTACTCCCTTACCCAGAGCCCCTCCCCACCCCCTCCTCAATGACACCCCCCCCCCCAAAAAAAAAAGGAAAAAAAGGGAAGGAAGGAAACAGAAAGAAAGAATGAGAGAGAGAAAAAAAAAAAGAGAAAAAAGGGAAGGAAGTAAACAGAAAGAAAGAATGAGAGAAAAAAAGAAAAAAAAGAGAGAAAAGGGAAGGAAGGAAACAGAAAGAAAGAATGAGAGAGAGAGAGAGATAGAGTACTGCGTATTCGGTTATAAGGCGGTTTTAACCGGTCGTGGCCGGCGAGAGCGGGGAGAGAGGGATAGAGGCGGTTTGGGTTCGTGTGGTTTGAAAAATAAGAAAAAGGAAAAAACAAAATCGTGTTTTACCGTGTTTTCAAATTTCCTCTCCTTTTCTTTTTTGTTTGTTTGTTTGTTTTTGTTTTATTTATTTTTAAAAATTGTTTTATTTTTTTTTTTTTTTTGTTTTTTTCTTTCTCTTTTTAATTTCGTGTTTTTTATGTTTTATTCTTATGTTTGTTCTGGTCTTTTATATATTTTTTGTTTTTCTCTTTTTCTTATTATAGAGAGTGTTTTTGTTTTTCGTTATTGTTTTTTCTGTATGGGTGTTTTTGTTTACATTTGTTTATCGGCGTTGTTATCGGCTTGTCTGTTATTCCTGTTATTCTTCTTCCTCCCCCCCCCCTCCCGATCTTTGCTTTCTTTTTGTTCCTGTTTTAATGTTGTTATTTTTGTCATTATTGTTATTATTATTATTATTATTATTATTATTATTATTATTATTATTATTATGATCATTCTCATGAAAGATACGAAATTATTATTATTGATATTATTATGATGATGATGAAAAAAGAAATTAATTAAAAAAAAATCGTCATGTTATATATACTTGTATTTTTTTTTTTTTTTTTTTTTATAAGGCGTTTTTTTCTCGTTAAAAATAGAGTTTGAGATGCGAGTGTTCTTATTTTTTTTATTTTTTCCTCGTCGGACAACCTAATAAATTATAGGTTAGGGAGATATTAGGGTAAGAAGGAAAATGGGAAAACGTATTTAATGAAGGGAAATTTGATGATTGAGGTGATTGGAAGTAACAGATGAAAGAGATTTGTAAAGAAAAAAAGAAGAAAGAAAAAAAATGATGGATAAATGAAAATGATGGCGATGATGAGAAAGTTTTTTGCTTAAGTTCTCTCTGGTATTCTTCCTCCGCCCCCCCCCCCACCCGCCCGTCCCTTCCTCTCTCTTTCTCTCTCTCTCTCTCTCTCTCTCTCTCTCTCTCTCTCTCTCTCTCTCTCTCTCTCTCTCTCTCTCTCTCTCCCTCCCTCTCCCTCTCCCTCTCCCTCTCCCTCTCCCTCTCTCTCTCTCTCTCTCTCTCTCTCTCTCTCTCTCTCTCTCTCTTTCTTCCCCCTCCCCCCTCCCGAGAAAGTACCCCATGACCTTGATATCATGATTTTCGTATTATTATTACACCCCCAACCCCCCCCTCCCCTCCAGAAAGTACCCCACGACCCCCCTAGCTTGGGTATCCTTGGTATAGGGACTGATAAACCGTTTGCTTAATCCATCCTTTTGTTTGTGTGCTTGCGGGAGTGTTGGGGGCAAGATAACACACGATGTAATGCTTTAAAGGGGGAAGTTGATTCGCTAGTTTTTTTGTTTTTTTTTAGATTTTTATTTTATTTTCCTCCATTTTATCTTTTATTTTCATTATGTATATATATGTATATATATATATATATATATATATATATATATATATATATATATATATATATATATATATATATATATATATATATGTGTACATCTCTCTCTCTCTCTCTTTCTCTCTCTCTCTCTCTCTCTCTCTCTCTCTCTCTCTCTCTCTCTCTCTCTCTCTCTCTCTCTCTCTCTCTCTCTCTCTCTCTCTCTCATATATATATAAGTGTCCAAACATTTTCTTTTTCTCTTGATACACATATGTTTAGATTTGATGATTTGCGAGAAATTAAGAAGCAAAAGGAAGGCGCAAACACTTCAGGGGATGATTTTATCCGACCTGGCAGCTGTGATGTCAAAGAGGGTGGGAGAGGAAGAAGGGATAGGTAAAGAGAATAGATAGATAGATAGGATGAAATAGAATAGAAGGGGGGGAGGAGGAGAGGGTGGAGGAGAGGGAGGAGGAGAGGAGGAGGAGGGAGAGGGAGGGGGTGGGAGAGGGAGGGGTGGGGGAGGGAGAGGGAGAGGGAGGGGAGGGAGAAGGAGAGAGAGAAGAGAGAGAGCAAAAGAGAGTAAGAAAAAAGATTCCAAAGAAAAAATTAATAGATATATAGGATGAAATAGAATAAAGGAGAGGGAGGGGAGGGAGAAAGAGAGAAAGAGCAAGAGCAGACGAACGTGAAAAAAAATGATTTAAAGAAATAAATGAATAGATAAATAGAATAAAATAGAATAAGAGAGAGAGAAAAAAAAGAGGAAGAGAAACTGAAACAGAGAGAAAGAGAAAGAGAGAAGAAGAAAGTGAAAAAAATGATTCAATCACCGTTGCGCAGGAATGACGTCAGCGACGTTGGCAGACGCGGTGACAGCAGTGACGTAGGAGGTGGGGGGTGGGGGGGGGAGTGGCTGCCAACGTGGGAAATGCCTCGCCATATATGTCTTTTTTGTTTCATGTGTTTTTTTGTGTGTGTGTGTGTCTTTGGTTTTATCTTTTTCCGTCTTGTTTTCTCCCTCTCTCTTTCTTTATCTCTCTGTCTTTCTTTCTCTCTCTGTCTTTCTTTCTCTTTCTCTCTTTCTCTCTCTCTCTCTCTCTCTCTCTCTCTATCTATCTATCTATCTATCTATCTATCTATCTATAGATAGATAGATAGAAAGGCCAAAATAAACGTAGCACGGAAGGAGGAAGAAAAAGATGGCAAACGGGCTTGGGTTTGTTTACGCGAAAACGACGACGACGAAGAAGAAAGAAAGAAAGAGAGGAAGAAATTAAGAAAGAAGAAAGAAAGGAAGGAAAGAAGAAGAAGAAGAAAGAAAAAAAAAGGAAAGAAGAAGAAGAAAGAAAGAAAAGAAGAAGAAGAAGAAAGAAAGGAAGGAAAGAAGAAGAAAGGAAAGAAGAAGAAATTAAAAGAAGAAGAAGAAAGAAAAGAAGAAGAAGAAAGAAAGAAAGGAAAGATGAAGAAAAAGAAATAAAGGAAAGAAGAAGAAGAAGAAAGAAAGAGAGAAAGAAATTAAGAGAGAAAGAAAAGAAGAAGAAGAAAGAAAGAAAAAAATTACTCGTTGGATGCCAAGATCGCTCCCATTATTCTAGAGTTGATGATCTTGAATGTGAAGTCAGAGAGAATTTTGAAAGCGTCGTTTTCGTTTTGTATTTATTTGTGTGTAAATGTGTCTGTTTATATGTCTGTCTGTCTGTATGTTTATTTTAAATGTGTATGTCTGTTTATATGTCTGTTTGTCTGTATGTTTGTTTTGAATGTGTATGTCGGTTTATATGTTTGTCTGTCTGTATGTTTATTTTTTTGGCTGTCTGGCTGTTTGTATAATTTTCTATCTATTTATTTCTCTGTCTGACTGTCTGTCTATCTATCTGTATGCCTGTCTGTCTGCGTATATGTTTTATCTATATCAATATATCTGTTTGCCTATATACTTGTCTATCTGTGTATATACCTATCTCTGTGTCTATCTATTTTATTTGAAAGAAAGAAAACGAAAATAAAAAACCAAGAGAAAATCAAAGAAAGAAAAAAGAGGAGGAAGAGGCAAAGCGAGGAAAGGAAGTATAAAAGAAAGAAAACGAAGATAGAATGAAAAAACGAAGAGACGAGAAAAAGAAAGGCCAAAATAAACGTAGCACGGAAGGAGGAAGAAAAAGATGGCAAAACGGGCTTGGATTTGTTTACGCGAAAACGACGAAGAAGAAGAAGAAGAAAGAAAGAAAGAGAGGAAGAAATTAAGAAAGAAGAAAGAAAGGAAGGAAAGAAGAAGAAAGAAAGAAAGGAAAGAAGAAAGAAAAAAAGAAGAGGAAGAAGAATAAAGAAAGAAAAGAAGAGGAAGAAGAAGAAGAAGAAAGGAAAGAAGAAGAAAAAGAAATAAAGGAAAGAAGAAGAAGAAAGAAAGAAAAGAAAAAGAAAGAAGAAGAAAAAAGAAGAAAGAAAGAAGAAAAGAAAAAGGAAGAAAAAGAAAGAAAAGAAGAAGAAGAAAGAAAAGAAGAAGAAGAAAGAAAGGAAGAAGAAGAAAAAGAAAGAAAGAAAAGAAGAGGAAGAAGAAAGAAAGAAAAGAAGAAGAAGAAAGAAAGGAAAGAAGAAGAAAAAGAAATAAAGGAAAGAAGAAGAAGAAAAAGAAATAAAGGAAAGAAGAAGAAGAAAGAAAGAAAAGAAAGGGAAAGAAGAAGAAGAAAGAAAAAAAAAATTACTCGTTGGATGCCAAGATCGCTCCCATTATTCTAGAGTTGATGATCTTGAATGTGAAGTCAGAGAGAATTTTGAAAGCGTCGTTTTCGTTTTGTATTTATTTGTGTGTAAATGTGTCTGTTTATATGTCTGTCTGTCTGTATGTTTATTTTAAATGTGTATGTCTGTTTATATGTCTGTTTGTCTGTATGTTTGTTTTGAATGTGTATGTCGGTTTATATGTTTGTCTGTCTGTATGTTTATTTTTTTGGCTGTCTGGCTGTTTGTATAATTTTCTATCTATTTATTTCTCTGTCTGACTGTCTGTCTATCTATCTGTATGCCTGTCTGTCTGCGTATATGTTTTATCTATATCAATATATCTGTTTGCCTATATACTTGTCTATCTGTGTATATACCTATCTCTGTGTCTATCTATTTTATTTGAAAGAAAGAAAACGAAAATAAAAAACCAAGAGAAAATCAAAGAAAGAAAAAAGAGGAGGAAGAGGCAAAGCGAGGAAAGGAAGTATAAAAGAAAGAAAACGAAGATAGAATGAAAAAACGAAGAGACGAGAAAAAGAAAGGCCAAAATAAACGTAGCACGGAAGGAGGAAGAAAAAGATGGCAAAACGGGCTTGGATTTGTTTACGCGAAAACGACGAAGAAGAAGAAGAAGAAAGAAAGAAAGAGAGGAAGAAATTAAGAAAGAAGAAAGAAAGGAAGGAAAGAAGAAGAAAGAAAGAAAGGAAAGAAGAAAGAAAAAAAAGGAAAGAAGAAGAAGAAAGAAAGAAAAGAAGAGGAAGAAGAAGAAGAAAGAAAGGAAAGAAGAAGAAAAAGAAAGAAAGAAAAGAAGAAGAAGAAAGAAAGAAAAGAAAAGAAGAAGAAGAAAAAAGGAAAGAAGAAGAAGAAGAAGAAAGAAAGAGAAGGAAGAAGAAAGAAGAAGAAGAAGAAGAAAGAAGAAAGAAGAAGAAAAAGAAAGAAAGAAAAGAAGAGGAAGAAGAAAGAAAGAAAAGAAGAAGAAGAAAGAAAGGAAAGAAGAAGAAAAAGAAATAAAGGAAAGAAGAAGAAGAAAAAGAAATAAAGGAAAGAAGAAGAAGAAAGAAAGAAAAGAAAGGGAAAGAAGAAGAAGAAAGAAAAAAAAAATTACTCGTTGGATGCCAAGATCGCTCCCATTATTCTAGAGTTGATGATCTTGAATGTGAAGTCAGAGAGTCTTTTGAAAGCGTCGTTTTCGTTTTGTATTTATTTGTGTGTAAATGTGTCTGTTTATATGTCTGTCTGTCTGTATGTTTATTTTAAATGTGTATGTCTGTTTATATGTCTGTTTGTCTGTATGTTTGTTTTGAATGTGTATGTCGGTTTATATGTTTGTCTGTCTGTATGTTTATTTTTTTGGCTGTCTGGCTGTTTGTATAATTTTCTATCTATTTATTTCTCTGTCTGACTGTCTGTCTATCTATCTGTATGCCTGTCTGTCTGCGTATATGTTTTATCTATATCAATATATCTGTTTGCCTATATACTTGTCTATCTGTGTATATACCTATCTCTGTGTCTATCTATTTTATTTGAAAGAAAGAAAACGAAAATAAAAAACCAAGAGAAAATCAAAGAAAGAAAAAAGAGGAGGAAGAGGCAAAGCGAGGAAAGGAAGAAAGAAAACGAAGATAGAATGAAAAAACGAAGAGACGAGAAAGAAAGGCCAAAATAAACGTAGCACGGAAGGAGGAAGAAAAAGATGGCAAAACGGGCTTGGATTTGTTTACGCGAAAACGACGAAGAAGAAGAAGAAGAAAGAAAGAAAGAGAGGAAGAAAGAAAGAAAGAAAGAAAGAGAGGAAGGAGAGAAGATGGAAAGAAATAAAGAACGAAAGAAAGAAGAAAGAAAAAAAGGAAAGAAGAAGAAGAAAGAAAGAAAAGAAGAGGAAGAAGAAGAAGAAAGAAAGGAAGAAGAAGAAGAAAAAGAAATAAAGGAAGAAGAAGAAGAAGAAGAAAAAGAAGAAGAAAAAGAAAGAAGAAGAAAGAAAGGAAAGAAAAAGAAGAAGAAAGAAAGAAAGGAAAAGAAGAAGGAGAAGAAAGAAAAGAAGAAGAAAAAGAAAGGAAAGAAGAAGAAGAAGAAAGAAAGAAAAGAAGAGGAAGTGAAAGAAAGAAAAGAAGAAGAAGAAAGGAAAGGAAGAAGAAAGAAAAAGAAAAATAGGAAGAAAGAAGAAGAAAAAGAAATAAAGGAAAAGAAGAAAGAAAGAAAAGAAAGGGAAAGAAGAAGAAGAAAGAAAAAAAAAATTACTCGTTGGATGCCAAGATCGCTCCCATTATTCTAGAGTTGATGATCTTGAATGTGAAGTCAGAGAGTCTTTTGAAAGCGTCGTTTTCGTTTTGTATTTATTTGTGTGTAAATGTGTCTGTTTATATGTCTGTCTGTCTGTATGTTTATTTTAAATGTGTATGTCTGTTTATATGTCTGTTTGTCTGTATGTTTGTTTTGAATGTGTATGTCGGTTTATATGTTTGTCTGTCTGTATGTTTATTTTTTTGGCTGTCTGGCTGTTTGTATAATTTTCTATCTATTTATTTCTCTGTCTGACTGTCTGTCTATCTATCTGTATGCCTGTCTGTCTGCGTATATGTTTTATCTATATCAATATATCTGTTTGCCTATATACTTGTCTATCTGTGTATATACCTATCTCTGTGTCTATCTATTTTATTTGAAAGAAAGAAAACGAAAATAAAAAACCAAGAGAAAATCAAAGAAAGAAAGAAGAAAGGGGAGGAAGAGACAAAGCGAGAGAAGGAAGAAAGAAAACGAAGATAGAATAAAAAAAAACGAAGAGACGAGAAAAAGAAAGGCCAAAATAAACGTAGCACGGGAGGAAGAAAGAGATGGCAAAACGGGCTTGGGTTTGTTTACGCGAAAACGACGACGAAGAAGAAGAAGAAAGAGAGAAAGAGAGGAAGAAATTAAGAAAGAAGAAAGAAAGGAAGGAAAGAAGAAGAAAGAAAGAAACGAAAGAAGAAAGAAAAAAAAGGAAAGAAGAAAAAGACAGAAAGAAAAGAAGAGGAAGAAGAAGAAGAAAAAAAGAAAAGAAGAAGAAAAAAAAAAAAAGGAAAGAAGAAGAAGAAAGAAAGAAAAGAAAAAGAAGAAGAAGAAAAAAAGGAAAGAAGAAGAAGAAGAAAGAAAGGAAAGAAGAAGGAGAAGAAAGAAAAGAAGAAGAAGAAAGAAAGGAAAGAAGAAGAAAAAGAAAGAAAGAAAAGAAGAGGAAGAAGAAAGAAAGAAAAGAAGAAGAAGAAAGAAAGGAAAGAAGAAGAAAAAGAAATAAAGGAAAGAAGAAGAAGAAAAAGAAATAAAGGAAAGAAGAAGAAGAAAGAAAGAAAAGAAAGGGAAAGAAGAAGAAGAAAGAAAAAAAAAATTACTCGTTGGATGCCAAGATCGCTCCCATTATTCTAGAGTTGATGATCTTGAATGTGAAGTCAGAGAGTCTTTTGAAAGCGTCGTTTTCGTTTTGTATTTATTTGTGTGTAAATGTGTCTGTTTATATGTCTGTCTGTCTGTCTGTTTATTTTAGATGTGTATGTGTTTATATGTTTGTCTGTCTGTATGTTTATTTTTCTGGCTGTCTGTTTGTATATTTGTCTATTTATTTATTTCTCTGTCTGTCTGTCTATCTGTCTATCTATCTGTATGTCTGTCTGTCTGCCTATATATTTTATCTATCTATCAATATATCTGTTTGCCTATATACTTATCTATCTGTGTATATACCTATCTCTCTGTCTATCTATTTCATTTGTCAGTCTATATATTTACGTATTTGTTCATTGATTTAGTTTTTTTTTTTAATTTATTTGTTGATATACTTATATTTTTTATATATGTATTTGTTTGTGTAGAAGTAGAAAACGCAGGAAGAAAGTAACGGTGGAGAATAAAACGCAGAAGCAGAAAAAATAAACAAAGGATAGGGATATGAAGCAAATAGAGACATAGAAAAGAAAGGAAGAAAGGATAGGAATAGGAAACAAACGGAGAAATAGAAAAGAAAGAAAAAAATAAACAAAGAATATGAATAGGAAGCAGACGGAGACATAGAAAAGAAAGAAACAAACAAACAAAGAATAGGAATAGGAAGCAAACGGAGAATTAGAAAAGAAAGAAACAAACAAATAATAGGAATAGGAAACAAACGGAAAAAAATGAATAAAGAAAGAAAAAAATAAACAAAGAATACGAATAGGAAGCAGACGGAGACATAGAAAGGAAAGAAACAAACAAACAAAGAATAGGAATAGGAAGCAAACGGAGAAATTGAATAAAAACGAAAGAAAAAACAAAACCTCCGAGCAGGAGCCAGACCCAGAGAGAAGCGGAAGCAGAGAGCGAGAGAGCAGAAACAGGAACCGAAAAAGAGAGCCATTAATCAGGAGATAAATATAAGAAGCAGCAGGAACGGCGGAGGCGAGGGCGTCAAGGGTACGGAGTCAGGGTGGTGGGCGTGAGGGGGGAGAGATTGAGGGGGTGAGGGGAGAAGGGGGGAGGGGGTGGGAGGTAGGCGTGAGGGGGTGAGGGGAGATGGGTAAGGATGGTGGGCGTGAGGGGAGGGATGGGGGTGGGCGGGAGGGGAGGGATGGGGGTGGGCGTGAGGGCGAGGGGGTCTGAAGGGGGAGGGAGATGGGAGGGAAGGGGAGGGGGAGTCGTGGTGGGGATATGACGGGTGGTGGGCGTGAGGGGGTGAGGGGGTGGGCGTGAGGTTGAGAGGGGTCTGAAGGGGAGGGAGGTGAGGGGAGAAGGATAAGGGGGTGGGAGGTAGGCATGAGGGGGTGGGCGGGAGGGGGTGAGGATGGGGAGGGGGCGTGAGGGGGAGATGGGTAAGGGTGGTGGGCGTGAGGAGAGGGAAGGGTGGGGGTGAGGGGGTGGGCGTGAGAGGGAGGGGGTGAGGGAAGAAGGCTGGGTGGTGGGCTTGAGGGAGAGGAAGGTCATGTGGTGGGCGGTGGGCGTGGACATAGGGGCGTGCGGTGGCCTGGGTGGAGGCGTGTGAGAGTGCAGCTTTGCGGAGAAGAAGGAGGAGAGAGAACAGGGAGAAGGAGAAGAGGAAGAGGAAAAAGAATGATATTGCTAATGAGAAGAAGAGGGAGAAGGGAGAGGAGAAGATCGGGAAAATGGAGACGAAAAGAAATAGTAAGAAGAAGAATTAGAAAAGAAAAATAAGGAGAAGAAGAAAAAGAAAAAGAAAAAAGTAGAAGGAGAAGAAGAAGGAAATGAAGGATTACAAGACTTCCCTCACTGTCATTATTATTTCATTATTATTTATTATTATTATTATTATTATTATGATGATGATGATGATTATTATTATTATTATTATTATTATTATTATTATTATTATTATGATAATTATGCCACACAAATAACCGATATCTGTTGACTTTTGAGCAGAAACGCGAAGAAGGGAGAGAAAAAAGAAACAGTGTAAAGAAAAATAAAACAAAAAGGATAAAGGAAATGAGAAAGTTCAACGAGAGCGCGAACTAAATAGAAATATACAGAAAAAAAATCTTTTAAAAGGAAAAAGGATAGGAAGAGGAGTAACGAGAGAATTTAAAAGGAAAAATAATTATAAAAAAAAAATATGATGGGTATAAACTTCAACACACGAAAGAGAGAAAGTGGAAAAAAAGGAAAATGGAATAAGAAGAATATAAAAGGAAAGGGAGAGAATATAAAAGTAAAAACAAAAAACAAAAAGAAATAAGGATATAAACTTCAACACAAGAGAGAGAGGAAGTGAAAGAAGGAAGATGGAATAAGAAGAATATAAAAGGAAAGGGAGAGAATATAAAAGTAAAAATAAGAAATAAGGATGGGTATAAACTTCAACACAAGAAAGAGAGGAAGAGAAAAAAAAAGAAAATGGAACAAGAAGAATATAGAAGGAAAGGGAAAGAATATAAAAGTAAAAATAAAAAATAAGAAATAAGGATGGGTATAAACTTCATCATAAGAGAGAGAGGAAGTGAAAAAAGGGAAAATGAAACAAGAAGAATAGTTAACAATTTTGAAATATATTCAATTGTCGTCTGTAAACACGACATGGGAATAGGTGTCACAAAAGAAGAAGGAGTGGAGGAGGAGAAGAAGAAAAAAGAGAAGGAGGAGAAGAAGAAGAAGAAGGGGAGGAAGAGGAGAAGGAGAAGAAGAAGGGGAGGAAAAGGAGAAGAAGAAGGGGAGGAAGAGGAGAAGGAGAAGAAGAAGAAGGGGAGAAGAAGGAGAAGAAGAAGAAGGGGAGGAAGATGAGAAGAAGAAGAAAGGGAGGAAGAGGAGAAGAAGAAAGAGAAGGAGGAGGAGGAAGAAGAAGAGAAGGAAAAGGAGGAGGAGGAGGAGAAGAAGAAGAAGAAGGGGAGGAAAAGGAGGAGGAGAAGAAGAGAAAAAAAAACAAGAAAAGAAAAAGAAGCACAGGATCTTCATAAGAGTTTTTTGCACATAAAACGCATCCCCCCTCCCCCTCCTCCTCCTTGACCCCACCTCTCCCTCTTCCTCCTTCTTCCTCTCCCCTTCCTCCTCCTTCTCTGCCTCCCCCTCCCCCCCCCCTTTCCCCTCCTTCTCCCCTCCTCCTCTTCCTCCTCCCCTTCTACTCCCCCTTCTCTCCCTCCCCCTTCCCCTACACCTCCTCCTTCCCCTCCTCGCACCCCCTCTTGTATATAATTTGCATGTCCTCCCTCCCCCCTCTCTCCCCTTCCCCAATAACCCCTTGGTTATATTTTGCACTTATTACCCCCTCCCCTCCCCCTCCTCTCCCCCTCCCCTTGTCTTAGCGATACTTTGTCATATATTGCACGTACCCCACTCCCCCCTCCCCCCTCAACTCAATAGCGGTCTTTGTGTATATTTTACAACCCTTAATGGCTCCCTCTTCTTCTTTTTTATTGTATTATTATTTTTGTTTGTTTGTTTACATCCTTCCTTCACCCCCTCCCCACCCCCGCCTGCGCACAGTGTTTGTTTATTTAGCATTTCTTGATTTTGATTTGATTTCCCCCCCTCCCTCCCTCCCTCCCACTCCTCTCCTCTCATCCCTTTCCCCTTCTCTTGTTCCTTCTCCTGCCCTTCTCTTCTCCTTCTTCCTCTTCCTCCTCCCCCACTATCTTCCTCCTCCTCCTCTTTTTTCCTCTCCCTTTCTCTTTCTCCACCCCACTCCTCTCCTTCTTCCTCTTCCTCACCCTCTCCACCCCCCTCCTCTCCTCCTCTTTCTTTCCTCTCTCTCTCCACCCTCTTCCTCCTCCTCCTCCTCTTTCTTTCCTCTCTCTCTCTTTTCCTCCTCTTGCTCTTTTCCCCTCCTCTTCCTCACCCTCTCCACCCCTTCCCCATTCTCCCTCCTCCCCTCCCCCTCCTCTTTCTTTCCTCTTCCTCCTCCCTCCCCTCTTCCTCCTTTCCCTCCCCCTTCCCCTCTTCCTCCTCCTCCCCCTCTTCCTCCCCCTCCCCCTCTTCCTCCCCCTCCCCCTCCCCACGCCCACAACTAAGAGGATGAAATACGCCGTCCCATTAAGACAGAGGTGTGAAGAGTGTGTGTGGAGGGGAGTGGAGGGGGACGGGAGGAGGAGGGGGAGAGGGAGGGGTGAGGGAGGGGAGTGGAGGAGGAGGGGGAGAGGGAACTGAGGGGAGGAGGAGGGGGAGAGGGAACTGAGGGAAGGAGGTGAGGGGAGTGGAGGGGGAGAGGGAGGGGAGGGGATTTAGCGGTAATTGGGTCGGCTTATCCTTGCTTGGGAAAGAAGAAGGGTGGGAGGGGGAAGGGGAGAGAGGGGGAGGGGTGATAATACTCTTGTGTTTTTTAAAGAGATTTAAGTGTTTCGAGGCGCATGTACTGGGGGGGGAAAGACAGACAGGTAGGAAGGCAGACAGAGGCAGAGAAAGAGATAGATAGACAGAGAAAGAGAGAGAGAGAGAAAGAGATAGATAGACAGAGAAAGAGAGAGAGAGAGAAAGAGATAGATAGACAGAGAAAGAGAAAGAGATAGAGAGAGCGAGAGATAGATAGACAGAGAAAGAGAGATAGATAGAGAGAGCGAGAGAGAGAGAGATTAGAGAAAGAGAGACAGAATGAAAGATATAGACAGAGAATCATACAGAATGAAAGAAATGATACAGAGACAGAAAGAGAGACAGAGAGAGAGAAAAAGATCTATCCCCCCCCCCCACCGTGTCCGTGATCTCATGGGGGCGTGGGTGCCTGGCATCTCATGGCACTCCGGGCGGCGGGCGGGCGGGCGTTAAGGTCCTTCGTTCACCTTGTTGTTGTTGTTATTATTGTTTTGTTATTATTATTATTATTAGTAGTAGTATTGTTATTATTACTATTATTGTTGTTGTTGTTGTCATTGTTATTGTTATTATTATTATTATTATTATTATTATTATTATTATTATTATTATTATTACTGTTTTGTTATTGTTGTTGTTATTATTATTATTATTATTATCATTGTCATTAATTATACTATGATTATTGCTATTGTTATTATTATTGTTTTTGTTATTATTAGTGTTAGTATTGTTACTACTATTATTGTTGTTGTTGTTATTATTTTCATTATTATTGTTATTATTAATTATCATTATCATTTATAATACCATTATTATTATTTATTTATTCTTATTATTCCTCCTCCTCCTCTTCTTTTACAAATTATTCTTTATTCTTATCATTCACATTTGGCTAAAGATATCCTGTTTATATTTAAAAAAAACGAAAAAGAGAAGTAAATTTCGGTTATATAAGAAGCAGTAGTATATTTCGGGTACAAATTTGCATGAGAGAATTGATGTGGTTATTTCCCCCGCGTCAGGGATGCGACCCGGAAGTAGAGACGAAAAGACGTTAACGTTATTTTCACTTATTTGAAGAGTTTATTCGTTCTTATTACGAAATATTTTCTCGAGTCTTGAGTCCAGGAGTCTATTGCGAAATAGATGTTTAGGATTACGTTTTTTATCGATATGAAAATCCGCGCTTTTGTTTTATATTCGCAAGAGAAAATTGATGTGGTTATTTCTCCCGCGTCAGGGATGCGACCCGGAAGTAGAGACAAGACACGAGATACGGTAGTTATTTAACCTTCTCCTCAACGTTATCTTCACTTATTTTAGGACTTTATTCGCTCCTCTTATTACGAAATATTTCCTCGAGTCTTGAGTCGATATGAAAACCCGCGCTTTTGTTATATATTCGCAAGAGAAAAGTTTATTTCCCCCGCGTCAGGGATGCGACCCGGAAGTAGAGACAAGACACGAGATACGGTAGTTATTTAACCTTCTCCTCAACGTTATCTTCACTTATTTTAGGACTTTATTCGCTCCTCTTATTACGAAATATTTCCTCGGGTATTTATTCCAAGAGTCCGTTGCGAAATAGATGCTTAGGATTACGTTTTTTACCGATCAGAAATCCGTGGTGGAGGCGCGTGGCGGTCGCTTCCTTGGCAGAGACCTCTGGTGGCCGCGCGGGGAAGGTTGTTGCCAAAACACGCGGATGAGTTGTTGAGGGCGTGGAGGGGGGGTGGAGGAGAGGGGGGGGTGCTAGTGCAGGTGGTTGTGGGCGTTTGTTTGTATGTTCCTTGTCTTTCTCTTTCTTTCTTTCTTTCTATCTTTCTTTCTTTCTCTCTTTCTCTCTCTCTTTGCCTCTGCTTCTCTCTCTCTCTCTCTTTCTCTCTCACTCTCTCTCTCTCTCTCTCTCTCTCTCTCTCTCTCTCTCTCTCTCTCTCTCTCTCTCTCTCTCTCTCTTCCTCATTCTCTCATTTTCCCTCTTCCTCTTGTCTTTCCTCTAACTCTCCCTTTCTCCCAGTAGGTCTCCCACTCTCCCTACCTACTCCTCTCCTCACCCTTGTCGATTTTAGCCCAAGTTAAATGTACTCTCTCCGAAAAGGAATAATAGAATGCAAAATAGAGAGAGAGAGAGAAAGAGGGAGGAGGGAGGAGGGAGGGAGGAGGGAGGGAGGGAGGAGGGAGGGAGGGAGGGAGGGAGGGAGGGAGGGAGGAGAGGGAGAGAGGAGAGAGGGAGAGAGGAGAGAGGGAGAGAGGAGAGAGAGAAGAGAGAAGAAGAGAGAAAGAAGAGACAGGTGGCTGCATTCACTGCATACCAAAGATCAACCTGCGTTAGACAAATGTTTGCATATCTTGGCACTTTTGTCTGTCTCCGTCTGTTTGTCTGTCTCTTTCTCTCTCAGGCTCTCTCTCTTTTTCTCTCTTTCTCTCTTTTTCTCTTTCTCTCTCTCTCTTTCTCTCTCAGGCTCTCTCTCTTTTTCTCTCTTTCTCTCTCTCTCTCTCTCTCTCTCTCTCTCTCTCTCTCTCTTCTCTCTCTCTCTCTCTCTCTCTCTCTCTCTCTCTCTCTCTCTCTCCCTCCCTCCCTCCCTCCCTCCCTCCCTCCCTCCCTCTTTCTCTCTCTTTCTCTTTCTCTCTCTTACTCTTTCTCTTTCTCTTTCTCTCTTTCTTTCTGTCATAGTCTATTTCTCTTTCTTTCTTTCTCCATTGCTCTCTCTCTCTCTCTCTCTCTCTCTCTCCCTCTCCCTCTCTCTTTCTCTCTCTCTCTCTCTCTCCTTCTCTCCCTCTCTCCTTCTCTCCTTCTCTCCTTCTCTCCCTCTCTCCTTCTCTCCCTCTCTCCTTCTCTCCCTCTCTCCCTCTCTCCCTCTCTCCTTCTCTCCCTCTCTCCCTCTCTCCCTCTCCTTCCTTTCCCATCATCTCTCTCTCCCCTTTTTCATCCTTCTTCCGCCTTCGCCTCTCTCTCCACCTGCCTCTTTATGCCATGACCTCTTTTCCGTTTTTTTATTCATTCTTTATCATGTTTTTTTCCTTTTACGATTTCCGAATGGCCGTGATTATGGCTCATGAACGGCGCTTTTTATGTATTTTATGTAAAGAAAAATATGAAAGAGGTGTGTGATAAAGGAAGGAAGAGAGAAAACAGGGAGGAAGGAGAAATCGTGTTGATAAAATCGGCTGATGGAAATGATTTGAATAAATCGAGGGAAGAGAGAGAGAGATGGAGAACCTGAGAACCTTCTGCATGCTGTCGGAATTTTTATTTTATTTTATTCTCTCTCTCTCTCTCTCTCTCTCTCTCTCTCTCTCTCTCTCTCTCTCTCTCTCTCTCTCTCTCTCTCTCTCTCTCTCTCTCTCTCTCTCTCTCTCCTCTCTCTCCTCTCTCTCCTCTCTCTATCTCTCTCTCTCTCTCTCTCTCTCTCTCTCTCTCTCTCTCTCTCTCTCTCTCTCTCTCTCTCTCTCTCTCTCTCTCTCTCTCTCTCTCTCTCTCTCTCTCTCTCTCTCTCTCTCTCTCCTCTCTCTCTCTCTCTCTCTCTCTCTCTCTCTCTCTCTCTCTCTCTCTCTCTCTCTCTCTCTCTCTCTCTCTCTCTCTCTCTCTCTCTCTCTCTCTCTCTCTCTCTCTCTCTCTCTCTCTCTCTCTCTCTCTCTCTCTCTCTCTCTCTCTCTCTCTCTCCCCCTCTCTCCCTCTCTACCCCCCGTCCTTCCCTCCTTCCCTCCTTCCCTCCCCCTCCCACCTTCCCACCTTCCCTCCCACCTTCCCACCTTCCCTCCCTCTCACCTTCCCTCCTTCCCTCCCTCTCTCCCTCTCTCACTCGAACCTCACCCAACCCCCATGCATTCGCCAGGCGCGTGTCATGGCAGCGTTCCCCGGTGGGCTGTGGGGGGTGGGGTGGGGGTATGGGGTAACTGATGTAAGATAAGTGGGTGATTTTGTTGTCTCTCGTTGGTGGGATTCGGGGTTACGATTTGGTGTGTCTGTGTCTGTGTCTGTCTGTCTTTTTTCTGTCTGTTTGCTTTTTTTTTTTTTTTTTTTTTTATTCTTTGTCTTTCACTTTGCGTGGGTTGGTGTGTGTGCGTTTGTGTGTGTGTGTTTGTGTATGTGTGTGTATGTGTGTGTGTGTGTGTTTTCTCTTTCTCCCTTTCCCACATTCGTAGTGTGCAGACAACATTCGTTTTTTTTTATTCGCCATCCCTTCCACTCTCTCTCTCTTTCTCTCTCTCTCCCCCCTCTCCCTCCCCCCTTCCCCACTTCCCTCCACCACCCTCCACCTTTCCTCTCTCTCTCTCTCTTTCTCTCTCTCTCTCTCTCTCTCTCTCTCTCTCTCTCTCTCTCTGTCTCTCTCTCTCTCTCTCTCTCTCTCTCTCCCTCTCTCTCTCTGTCTCTCTCTCTCTCTCTCTCTCTCTCTCCCTCCCTCCTCCTCCCCTCTCCCTCCCTCCCCCTCCCTCTTCCCCCCACCCCTCCCTCTTCCCTCCCTCCCCCCACCCCTTCCCCCTCTACCACCCACCCTCTCCCTCCTTCCCTCACCCTCACCCTCCCCCCACCCCCCACCCCTCCCTCTCCCCCTCTCCATCGTTCGTCTAGCGTGCAGACACATCGTTCCTCTCTCGGGCGATTTCTCTTTTCCGCCGAGTCTTATCTCTGAAGCAGATCCCCGCGAGGTCATATCTTTGGGGCGAATTGTGGTGACCCATTAGCACCGGTTCCTTACGACCTGGCTTCCGCGGACGAGTTGGTGGAAGGGGATGGAGGGATTTTTTTTTTTTTTAGTTTGATTTTTTTTTCTTTAAGATGTTATTGTTGTTGTTATTATTATTATTATTATTATGATGATGATGATTATTATTATTATTATTATTATTGATTAGTTAATTAATTAGATTGTGTGTTATTGTTATTTATTTATTTATTTAATTTTTTGTGAGGGAGAGAGAGAGAGAGAGAGACAGACAGAGACAGAGACAGACAGACAGAAGCGGAAAAAAGGAGAAAACGGAGAAAGAGAGAGAGAGAAGAAGAGAGAAGAGAGAGAGAGAGAGAGAAGAGAGAAGAAGAGAGAGAGAGAGAGAGAGAAGGGAGAGAGAGACAGACAGACAGACAGACAGAGAGAGACAGAGACAGACAGACAGACAGAGACGGAAAAAAAGGAGAAAAACGGAGAAAGAGAAAGAGAGAGAGAGAGAGAGGGGGGGGGGGGAGGGAGAAAGAGCGGAAGAGAAAGAAAGAAAGAAAAGAAGAAAGAGAAAGAGAAAGAAAGAGAAAAGTAAATGGCTTAGAATAATATGTTTGATTATGTTTTACCTCCCTTTGATTTGAGGAATGTGTGTTTTATCTTCTATTTTTATACCTTTTTGTGTATTTTTATTACAGGTGATTTAACATTTTTGTTGTTGCTGCTTTGTCGTTTCATTTATTTATTTAAGTATTTTGCTCTATTCTTAGGGTTCATTGTGTTCTTTGTTTATTATTGTTATAGTGATTATTGTTAGTAGTAGTAGTGATTATTATTGTGATTATCATTATTGTTATTATCTTATTAATATTATTATTATTATTGTTATTATTATTATTGTTGTTGTTTTGTTGTTGTTATTGTTGTTGTTATTATTTTATTTCATTGTCATTATCATCATCATCATCATTAGCATTAGCATTGGTATTATTATTATTAGTGATATTACTATAATTACTAATATTGATTTTATTGTTAGTAATATTATTATTATTGCTTTTATCATTACTATTGTTGTCATTTTTATTATTATTGTTGTTATTAATATTAATATTAATAGGTCTGTTGTTATTATTTTTATTGTCATTACTGTTATGGTTATGATTAGGGTTGTAATTATTATTGTTATAGTTATTTATGATTAGTATTATTACTCTCATTCTTATTATTGTTATTATCATTTCATTGTTATTATTATTGTTATTATTATTGTTATTGTTATATTCTTATTATTGTTCTTATTATTATTATTATTATTATTATTATCATTATTCTTATTATTAATTATTATTATGATTATTCATTGAATTTTATTTTCTTATTTTGGTTTAATTTTTTTTTCATTTCTAGATACTATCAATATTATTAATTCATAATAATACGGATAGTGTAAAGATAATGCTGATGATGATAATAAGATTGATGATAATGAGAATAATGATGATAATGATGATGGTAATGATGATAATGGTAATTAGTAGTAATAGTTATTATAGTAATGTGATAGCGATAATAACGATGGTAATAATGGTAAATGTTATGGTGATAATAGCGATGATGAT
>NC_091554.1:47104056-47108982 GCF_042767895.1 Penaeus vannamei | reverse complement strand
ACATGATAAAAGATAAAGAAAAGAAGAAAAAGTAGATTAAGAAAAGCTTGCAAATTGCCCAGAAGGAAAGAGATTCGACTGTGGATGGAATTATTATATTCACAAAAGGGGGGAGGGTCTAACAGTGCGGAAGTTATTATACGCTTTGTCATTAAGAGATAACAAAATTGTGATTCAGAAAGGGTTTAACTATTTGAATAGAGGAGGGGGGAGGGAGGAGGGGGGAGGGGAGGGAGAGGGGGATGAGGAGACAGGGGAGGGGAGAGAGGAAGGGTGAAAGGAAGTAAGGGGAGACTAGGGTGAAAGGGAAGGTTGGGGGTGGGGGAAGGGTGATAGGGGTGACTTAGGGAAGTGGGTGGAGGGGGTAAGGGAGAGATGGGGTGAATCAGGAGAAGGAGGGGGTGTATGGGTGGTGGGTGGGGGTGAATAGGGGAGAAGTGGGAGATGAGGGGGGAGACGAGGGGAAGGGAGATAAGGGGTGACCGAGGGAAGGGGAGGGTGAGACAAGAGGAAAGGGGGGGGAAGGGGGGAGGCGTGAAAAGACGGGGATTTAGAGGGACGGGGGAGAGGGAGAGGGAAGCAGGACACAGGGGGAGGGAAGGGGAAAAAAGAATTAGAGGGGGCGAAGAACAAATCCCCCCCTCACCCCCTCCCACCACCTCACCCCCACCCCCACTCCTTCCAGCGTGTCAAAGAACAATAAAGAAAATGATCCCCTTATATAATAATAACTTTCTTGGGGGGGGGGGGCTTTTGGAAGACACTGTCCCGCCAAGAAGTCGTTCTGCGGGGGCTTCGGAGCTTCGGGACACGAGAATGGGCGGTTCGGAGGCGCGGGTTGGGCTTTGGTTTGGTTGTTTGTTTGTTTTTTGAGTGGATGAGTGTGTGTGTTTGTGTTTGTGAGTGGATGTGTTTGTGTTTGTTTTTGGGTGGATGTGTGTGTGTGTGTGTGAGTAGATGCGTGTGTGTGTTTGGGTGCGAGTGGACATGTTTTTTTTTTTTTTTTTTTTTTTTTTTGGGGGGGACGGACGTGTGTGTGTGTTTGCGTGAGTTTGTTTGTGAGTGGACGTGTGTGTGCGTGTGTGTGTGGGTGCGTGTGTGTGTGTGTGTGTGTGTGTGTGTGTGTGTGTGTGTGTGTGTGTGTACATGTTTGTTTACGTAGATGTTCGATAAATTTTCCTATACGGTGTTTGTGACGGTTTGTTTGTTTGTATATGTGTGTGTATGTATGCATGTACGAGAGATGTTTCCCATACATAGCTGCGCGCGTGTGTGTGCGTGTATGTGCGTGCGTGCGTGGGACTTCCTCGACCGAGATGCGTGTTTGTGTACGCAACGGTTTAACGTAATGGTTCAGGGGGCGGGGAGGGGAGGGGGGGGTTGGATAACGCAGTGGGGGAGCGGGGGTGGATGGGACAGGGGGGAGGGGGAGGGGCAAGGAAGAGGAGAGGGGAGGGGGTGGGCAGGTAGAGGAGAGGAGGGGGGGGAAGGGAAGGGAGAGGAGAGAGGAGGAGGTGGGGGTAGGGGAGAGAGGAAGAGGGGGATGGAGGGGTGTGTAGGGAGGGGGAGGCAGGAGTGGGGAATTGGGAGGTATTGGCCAGATGGGGATGGGAGAGAGGAGAGGGGATGGGGATGGGGAGGGGGAGGGAACTAGGAAGGATTCAGTAGAACAGAGGGGAAAAGGATGAATAAAGATTAAAGATAGAGATAAAGAAAAGAGAAACAGTTGATTTGAAGATTTAGAATGGAGAGAGAGAGAGAGAGAGAGAGAGAGAGAGAGAGAGAGAGAGAGAGAGAGAGAGAGAGAGAGAGAGAGAGAGAGAGAGAGAGAGAAAGAGAGAAAGAGAGGGGGGGGGTAAGAGGGGAAGGGGTGAGATGATGAAATGAATAATTCGGTATATCATTAAGATGTATGAATAGATAGATAAATTGTGAAATAGATGAAAATAGACAATAGATAGAATAAAAGAAAACAAACAGAGAAAGAGAAGATAAAATTTATTGATAAAAATAGACTATGACATAGATAGAAATAGACAATATATAGAATAAAAGAAGCAAAGAGAGAAAGGGGGAAATAAAATGATGGAGAATTTATTTAATAAATAAAAGATACAATACAAACAAAATATCATTGATGCATCTTTCTGTTTCTATTTTTAGTTGGGTTTTATGTATTTATTTATTTTTATTATTATTATTATTATTATTATTATTTTTTTTTTTTTTTTTTTTTTTTTTTTTTTTTTTGTCATTGCTCTTTGATTCTTTGCAATTCGGAAATTTCCAAAGAGTCATTGCGGATTGCAAATGATTCGGAAAATAAGGATTTCTTTTCGTGCACGATTTAACGCTAATATCAGATTTTGGGGGACTTTTATTTATTTATGTATTTATTATTTTTAATCTTTTTTATTATCTTTTTATATGTTTGTCTTCAATTCATCAAGATTATGTTTATTTATTTTTCTTCTTTTTTTATGTTTTTATATGTTTTTTTTTTCCTCTCAGTTCATCAGTTCATTTTTTTTTTTTTTTTTTTTTTTTACAATTCATTAACTTTTCTTGCACGATTAAACGCTATTATCAGTTTTTTGGACTCTTATTTATTTATTTTTTTTCTAATTTTTTATTATCTTTTTATATATGTTTTTTTTTTCCTTTGTTCATCAAGATCTTTTTTTTCTTCTTTTTTATTATCTTTTTATATGTTTTTTTTTTCCTCTTCATCAAGATTTTTTTTCTTCTTTTTTATCATCTTGTTATATATGTTTTTTCTCTCTCTTCATCAAGCTTTTTTTTCCTTTCTTTTTTATTATCCTTTTACATATGTTTTTTTTTCTTCTCTCTCTCTCTCTGTTCATCAAGATTTTTTATTTTTCTTATTTTTTATTATCCTTTTTATATATGTTTTTTCTCTCTCTCTCTCTCTCTCTCTCTCTCTCTCTCTGTTCATCAAGATTTTTTATTTTTCTTCTCTTTTATTATCCTTTTATACGTGTTTTTTTTTCTTTCTTTCTTTCTTTCTTCTTTTTTCTTTCTTTCTTTGGTCATCAAGATCTTTTTTTTTTTACAACTCATTAATAAGGGAAGCCCCATCGGCGCTGTTTGCAGAGGCCTGATCAATGTAACGCTGGTTGGGTTACATTAGAGGGCGCTGGTGGCCGCACGCGAGATGGGGGAGGGGGGTAAGGGAGTAAAGGGAAAGGGTGGGAGGGTGGAAAAGGGAGAGTGGAGGTGGGGGGAGGGAGGGTGGGGTGAGGGAGGGAGGAGGGGAGGAGGAGTGGAGGGCGGAAAGGAGAGGGAGGGTGGGGTGAGGGAGGGAGTGGCGGTAGGGAGGAGGGAGGAGGGTAGGTAAAATGAAGGGGGAGAGGGCGGTAAAAGGAGGTGAGGGAGGGGATGGTGGAAAGGAAGGGGGAGGAAGAAGGGTAGATAAAATGAAGGGGGGGAGGGAGGGTAGGCAAATGAAGGGGGGAGAGGTGTGAAAGGGAGGGGAGGGTGGGAGGAGGGAGGGTAGGTAAAATGAAAGGGTGTAGGGAGGAAGGAAGGGAGGGAGAGGGGGGAAGGTGATGGCGGAAGGGTGGAGGGAGGGTTTAATGAAAGGGGGGAGGGAGGGATGGTGTATTTAAGAGGGAGAGGGGGAGGGGAGGCAGAGGGTGAGAGGGAGGAGGGTGCATTGGAAGGGAGGGAGTGGGAGGGATGTTATGAAGGGCGTAGGAGTAGGAGGTTGAGGGGGGTGTAATAGAGGGAGGGAGGGAGGGAGGGGAGCTGGGGTGATAGGGTCTTAATGCAGGGAGGGAGGAAGGGAGGAGGTGTGATGAAGGGGGGAGGGGGAGGGAGGGAGGGTATAATGAAAGGAGAGGGAGAGAGGGGGGGGGGAGTTAAGGGTATGATGAGGCGAGAATTTTTCAAAAGAGAGAAGAAGCGAGGATGAGGAAGATGAAGGAGAGCAGAAGAGAGAGACAAGAAAGTGGGGAACAAGGAAAAAAAAAAAAAAAAAGAGAGAGAGAAAGAAAAATTTAAAGAAAAAAACAAAAAAAAAAAAAAAAAAAAAAAAAAAGAAAAGAAGAAGAACTAGGAGAAGGAAGTGAGATGGGGACGAAGAGAGGAACAGGGAAGAAAAGAAGAGGAGGAGGAGGAGAAGAAAAAGAGGAAAAGGAAAAAGAAGAGGAGGAGCAGAAGAAGAACAAGAAGAACAAGAACAAGAAGAGCCAGATGAGAAGATAAAAAAAAACGAAAAAAAGTAGTAAGAAGAGGATAAGGAGTTTGAGAAGACGAAGACACGAAGAAGAAGCAAGGAAAGGCCACTTAGAAAGGGGAAATACGATGATGAAGGGAAGGCCAAGAATCGTTTACCCCCTCCCCGCCTGAGGAAAATCCCCTCCCCTCTCCTTCCTCTTCCCCCTCACTTTCCCCCTTCTTCTTTCCCTCCCTCCCCTCCCCCTTCTTCTCTCCTACCCATCACCCTTCCCTCTCTCCCTTCCCCCTTCTCCTACCCCTTCCCTCTTCTCAATCCTCCCTCCTCCTCCCCTCCCTCCCTCTCCCCTTTTCCTTCCCCTTCCCTTTCCCCTCCTCCCCCTGCCACTCCACTCACCGTACCCCTCCTCCTACCCCTCTCCCTCTCCCCCTTCCCCTCCTCCTCCTCCTCCCCCCCTCTCCCCTCCCTCCCTCTTAAGTGAGTGACAACAGGATCTTCTCGGGAGGCGCTGTTTGTTTGTTTGTTTGTTTGTTTAAAAGGGGTTGTTCTCTTTTCTGTGTTTCTTTGTTGAAGAGATGGGCTTTTGTTTGTTTGTTAAAGAGGTAGGCTGAGTGTTTGTTTGTTTGATTTGTTTAGAAGGGGTTGTTTTTTGTTTGTGTTTGTTAAAGAGATGGGCTTTTGTTTGTTTGTTTGTTAAAGAGGTAGGTTGTGTGTTTGTTTTTGTTTAT
>NC_091554.1:47086556-47099056 GCF_042767895.1 Penaeus vannamei | reverse complement strand
AGAGGTTGTGAAAGGGAGAGGGAGAAGGAGAGAGGGAAAGAGAAAGGGAGAGAGGGAAAGAGAAAGAGAGAGAGGGAAAGAGAAAGAGAGAGAGGGAAAGAGAAAGAGAGAGAGGGAAAGAGAAAGAGAGAAAGCGAGAGCGAGAGCGTGAGAGCGAGAGCGAGAGAGAGAGCGCGAGAGAGAGAAAGAGAGAGGGAAAGAGAAAGAGAGAGAGAGAGGGAGAGAGCGAGAGAGAGAGAGAGAAAGAGAGAGAGAGGGAGAGGCAGACATAGTGAGAGAGAGAGGGGGGGCAACTAGAAAGAAAGACAGAGGAAATAGCGATAGAGAATGGAATTCGATATAGGGAGAAGGACAGAGACAGAGAAAGAATGGAAGATAGACAGTCAGAGAGAACAAATACAAGAAAAACAAACAAACAAACAAACGAAAGTTGATTGAAGCGAAGAAGAGAAAGAGGAAAGAGGGAAATTTGATAAAAAGGGGAAAATTAAAAAACAAGGAAAATAAATGTATAAATGAAAATAGAAAATAAAACAAAAACAAACACAAGGCAGGGAACGATTAAAAAAAACGAAAAACGAATAAAATAATAGAAAGAAAAAAAAACATCAATAACCACTCAAACGAAGAAAAGAGAAAAGAATTGCAACCGAAGATGGAGCAGAGTCAACCGATAATAGAAATAAACCAGAACCGACCAGTAAGAGAAGTGAAACAAGGGTGCAAGGGCCACGGCGAGGGTGCCAGGGAGTGCCAGAGAGCCAGCGGGTGGTGGCCAGGTGGCATGACCAAACGGGAGACGGAGAGACAACGGGGGAGGCGAGGTTGTTGGCATTTGCTGCGGGGCCGATAGGGGTGGAGAGGAGGTGGGTGTGCGGGACGTGGAGGTCATTTTTCGCTGTTTTGTCTGTTAGTTTTTTTTTTATTATTATTATTTTTTTCTCATTTTATCTTTTTTTTTATTTCTTCGTTCTCTGTTTTTTTTTTCTTACTTTTTCGATCTTTTTTTCTCTTTTTTTTTCTTTTCTCTTTCATACTTGCTCATTCGGTTTTATTACGTTTTCTTATAATTATTGTTTGGTTATTTTCATACTATAGTAAAAATATTTACGATGATTGTGATTGTAATTGTGATTATAATTGCGATTATAATTATTATGATAATCATCATAATAATGATAATATCAATTACTGTCATTATCATGATTATTATGATAATAATAGTAACAACAATACTTATTATTATTGTAATTATTATTATTATTATTATTATTATTATTATTATTATTATTATTATCATCATCATCATCATTATTATCATTATTTTTTATTGTATTATTATTATTATTATCATTTTCTTTTATCTTGTTAGTATGAAATATGTTATATTATTCATCATCATCATCATCATCATCATCATCATCATCATCATCATTATCGTTATTACCGTCATCATCATCCCGAAGGAGACGAGGAAGGACCCCAAGAACCCCGCCGCCGGAGCGAAGGTCGGCAGGTCCGGTGAGTGCATCGGGGTGGGGGGTGGGGGGTGGGGGGATGGGTGGGGGCAAGGGGTGGTATGTCCCTGTGTGAGGGGGAGTAGAGAGGGAGGAGAAGAAGAGAGGGACGGGGGAGGGGAGGAGGAGAAGAGGAGAAGAGAGGGATGGGGGGTGGGTGGGTGGGTGGGGGCAGGGGGTGGTAGGTCCCTGTGGGAGGGGGAGTTGAGAGGGAGGAGGGGAGGGACGGGGGGAGGGGAGAAGGAGAAGAGGGATGGGAGGGGGAGAAGAGAGGGATGGGAGGGGAGGAGGAGAAGAGAGGGATGGGAGGGGAGGAGGAGAAGAGGAGAGAGGAAGGGGAGTGGAGGGAAGGAGAGGGTGGAGGGAAGACAGCGAAAGTAAGCGGAGGGGAAGGTGGTTTTATTTTATTTTTTCCTCTTTCTCTCTGTTTTTTCTCTCATTTTCCTTCTCTGTCTTTCTCTTTTTCCTTCTCTCTCTTCCTCTTTTTTTCTCTCTCTTTTCTCTTCTCTAGAAGGAAGGGGTAATAGGCAAATGACTTCTAGAGAGGGGAAAGGAGGGGAAGGAAGGGGAAGAGAAGGCAGGCTAAGGTTCTCACGAAGGGAGGGAGAAAGGGAGAGGGAAAAAGGGAGGGTATAAAATCCTGCCGACGGGGTGTACATGCTTCATCAGGTGTTTGTGAACAACTGAGTTTTATTTACGTGTTGCAGGTGGGTAGGTGGGTTGGTGGGTGGGTGGGGGAGGGGGTTAGAGGCCAAGGGGGAGGTGGGGGAGGGGAGAGGGGAGGGTAGGTGGTTTTGGAGGGTAGGCGGAAGATGGTAGAAGTGTGGTTGGGGGAAAGTGGAGTGAGAGAGGGAGGGAATGACTGAGAGAGACGGGGGGGGAGAAGGAGACAGGGAGAGAGAGAGAGAGAGAGAAAGAGACAATGTCGAGAGAGGGAGGGAGCGAGAGAGAGAGAGAGAGAGAGAAGGAGAGAGAGAGAGAGAGAGAGAGAGAGAGAGAGAATCTCGAGAGATGTCGAGAGATGTCGAGAAAAAGAGAAAGAGAGAATGTCGAGAGAGAGAGAGAGAGAGAGAGAGAGAATCTCGAGAGATGTCGAGAGATGTCGAGAAAAAGAGAAAGAGAGAATGTCGAGAGAGAGAGAGAGAGAGAGAATGTCGAGAGAGAGAGAGAGAGAATCTCGAGAGATGTCGAGAGAGAGAGAGAGGGAGACAGAGAGACAGAGACAGAGAGAGAAGGGGGGAGGGAGAGCACCTTTAAGCGTTTCAGTCTACGATACGTAAACATTGTTAGCTTCAGACATAAACCTAAAAGCGAGATTCCATAAATGTTGACTCGTCGAAAGAATCCCTTATTACACCATTAAAACCAGATCACAAAATAGATCCAATAATATACTCGATTATACTTTAATTAAGGTATATTCGTATCTCGATTATACTTTGATTAAGGTAGATTTGTATCTCGATTATGCTTTAATTAAGGTATATCCGTATCTCGATTATACTTTAATTAAGGTATATCCGTATCTCGATTATACTTTAATTAAGGTATATTCGTATCTCGATTATACTTTAATTAAGGTATATTCGTATCTCGATTTTACTTTAATTAAGGTAGATTCGTATCTCGATTATACTTTAATTAAGGTAGATCCGTATCTCGATTATACTTTAATTAAGGTATATCCGTATCTCGATTATACATTAATTAAGGTATATTCGTATCTCGATTATACTTTGATTAAGGTATATTCGTATCTCGATTATACTTTAATTAAGGTATATTCGTATCTCGATTATACTTTAATTAAGGTATATCCGTATCTCGATTATACTTTAATTAAGGTATATTCGTATCTCGATTATACTTTGATTAAGGTATATTCGTATCTCGATTATACTTTAATTAAGGTAGATTCGTATCTCGATTATACTTTAATTAAGGTATATCCGTATCTCGATTATACTTTAATTAAGGTATATTCGTATCTCGATTATACTTTAATTAAGGTATATCCGTATCTCGATTATACTTTAATTAAGGTATATTCGTATCTCGATTATACTTTAATTAAGGTATATCCGTATCTCGATTATACTTTAATTAAGGTATATTCGTATCTCGATTATACTTTAATTAAGGTAGATTCGTATCTCGATTATACTTTAATTAAGGTAGATTCGTATCTCGATTATACTTTAATTAAGGTATATCCGATATTAGATTTAGCCTTTAGGACCTGCGACAAACTCCTTAATTTGTGGAAAGTCTGAGTGAGATCCTTGCACTCGGGAGCAGCAACATGACCCGGAATCATGATTGCAATAGGCTTAGCACGCGAGTGAGTGCACGCGAGATGGGAGAAAGTGTTTCGTCTCAGATGCAAATGAGAGAGGGGGGGGAGGGGGAGGGGGGAATTATGCATGTTGTAAAGTTTGTAGTGGATCGCCAAAAAAAAAAATGTTTTATTTTATATATATATATATATATATATATATATATATATATATATATATATATATATATATATATATATATATGCATGTTAAAAAGTTTGTAGTGGATCGCAAAAAAAAAAAAAAAAATGTTTTTTTTTTTTTTTTATGCATGTTAAAAAGTTTGTAGTGGATCGCAAAAAAAAAAATGTTATTATTATTTTTTTTTTATATGCATGTTAAAAAGTTTGTAGTGGATCGCAAAAAAATGTTATTATTTTTTTTATATGCATGTTAAAAAGTTTGTAGTGGATCGCAAAAAAAATGTTATTATTTTTTTTATATGCATGTTAAAAAGTTTGTAGTGGATCGCAAAAAAAAAATGTTATTATTTTTTTTATATGAATGTTAAAAAGTTTGTAGTGGATCCCCAAAAAAAACAAAATGTTTTATTTTTTTTTATATGCATGTGTTTGTAGTGGATCGCAAAAAAAAAAAAAAAAAATTATTATTTTTTTTATATGCATGTTAAAAAGTTTGTAGTGGATCGCAAAAAAAATGTTATTATATTTTTTATATGCTTGTTAAAAAGTTTGTAGTGGATCGCAATTTTTTTTTTTTTTTTTTTTATATATGCCTGTTAAAAAGTTTGTAGTGGATCGCAAAATTGTTAAAAAGTTTGTAGTGGATCGCAAAAAAAAAATGTTATTATTTTTTTTTTAGATTGATGTATGTGTCTTTGGCTTAATGCAGACACAACAAACGTGCATGATTTTTTTTCTTAGCTATTTTTTTTTAGCTATTTTTTTTAGCTATTTTTTTTTCGTCTTAGCTAAAAGTTCCCAGTAATAGTTCAAAAACAGTTTCGGAATGATGAAATATGATGAGATGTCGGCACCTGAACAATTATCAGAACTCACTATTTCCGTAGCATTACCCATTATTTTTATTGACGAACGTACACCGGCTTAGACAGACGTATAGAGATGTAGATACGCATATACATACACATGAACATACTTATGTAGAGAGACTATTGGACCTTACAAAGTTGATGGCGAGTGGTGGGGAAGTTGGCAAGTCTATGTCCAAGTCTGCAAAGTTAATAATTTATCGACTGGTCTGTTAAAATTATGCTAGGCCCGGCTCAGTGAATATTCATTATACGGGCATGCATATATATACCGAAATAAAAGCAGTGAATATTCATTATGCGAACATATATACCGAAGTATAGACAGTGACTATTCATTTTATGGACATACATATATAACGGAATAAAAACCGTGAATATTCTTTATACGGGCATGCATATATATATATACCGAAATAAATATAGTGAATATTCATTATGCGAACATTTATACCGAAGTAAATACAGCGAATCTTCCTTATACGAACATACATATATAACGGAATAAAAGCAGTGAATATTCATTATACGGGCATGCATATATACCGAAATAAATGCAGTGAATATTCATTATGCGAACATTTATACCGAAGTAAATACAGTGACTATTCATTATACGGGCATACATATATACCGAAATAAAAGCAGTGAATATTCATTATACGGACATGCAGACATATATACCGAAATAAATGCAGTGAATATTCGAATATTCATTATGCGAACATATATACGGAAGTAAATACAGTGACTATTCATTTTACGGTCATGCATATATACCGAAATAAAAGCAGTGAATATTCATTATACGGACACACACACACACACACACACACACACACATATATATATATATATATATATATATATATATATATATATATATATATATATATATATATATATATATATATATATATATATACCGAAATGAATATACTGAATATTCATTATACGATCGTACATATATATCGAAGTAAATACAGTGAATATTTATTATACGAACGTACATATATAACGAAGTAAATACAGTGAATATTCATTATACGAACGTACATATATAACGAAGTAAATACAGTGAATATTCATTATACGAACGTACATATATAACGAAGTAAATGCATATTTATCAATCTCGACATGCATGCCTACCTCATAGATAGATAGATAAGTGTAGATCTGTCAGATAGATAGATATATATGGATTTCTGTGAACATGCTTGTCCGAAGATGTGAATATTTATTAGGTCGGGCCACCCACAGTCTTAACAAAATGGTTGTATGATCTATTAAAACCTCACCTAAGAAAAATGGATTTATTAAAACCTCAATTAAGAAAATTACAGCGTCTCTCGGGGCACGTCACGTGATCAGGCTTATACCCCCCCCTTCCCCCTCCCTCTTCCCCCTACCCCTCTCCTCTCCCCCCCCCATGCACTTTATCTATCCGCGATAATGAGGATGACTTCCGCCGAGGTCAACTTAGGTACGTGTTGACCTCCGCAGACGCCGTAGCTCAGGTCAACACACATACATACACGCACACGCACGCACGCACACTCACTCACTCACTCACTCACACACTCACTCAGACACTCACTCACACTCACTCACTCACTCACTCACTCACTCACTCACTTACTCACTCACACACACACACACACACACACACACACACACACACACACACACACACACACACACACACACACACACACACACACACACACACACACACACACACACACACACACACACACACACACACACACACACACACTCGCACTTACTCACACTCACACTCACACTTATACTCACTCTCACTCACTCACTAGTGCTATTATTACTACTACAGATAGTAGGCCTACTATTATTAGTAATGCTATTGCTGTTACTACTACCAGTATTACCACTACTACTTCTGCAACAAAAACTACTACTATTGCTACTTCTGCTTCAGCAGCTGCAACTACTCTACTACTGCTGCTGCTGTTGGTACTACTACTCTACTATTACTACTAATACCACCATTACTACTACTACAACTACTACTCTTCCTACTATCGTTCATCTTACTACTACTGCAACAGCTGCTATAACTACTACTACCAATACCGCTACTACTACTACTACTATTACTGCTACTACCACTACTACTACTACTACTACTACTACTACTACTACTACTACTACTACTACTACTACTACTACTACTGCTGCTGCTGCTGCTGCTGCTGCTACTACCACTACTACCACTACTACTACTACAATTACCACCATTTTACTACTACTACCACCAGCACCGCCACCAAAGCTACTACTACCACCAGTACCACCACTGTACTATTGCTACTACTACTACTGCATTATCTTCTACTATTCTACTACTACTACTACTATTACGTTTACTACGACTAACTGCTACTGCCTCAGCTGTTGTTTTTGTTTACGTTACCACCGGCATTCTTACTCCCCCCCTCCCCCCTTACCCCGGCCCCCAACCCCTCCTCGAACGAAGGAAGCACCAGTTTCTCCTCCTGTTTCTCCCTTCCTCTGTCTGTCTATTTATTTATCTGTTTTTCTCCTTTACTCTCTCTTTCATATTTACTCTCCTTCCTTACTTCACTCTCTCTCTTCCTTTACATTTCTAGTTCTCTTTTCCTTCTCTTCCTCCTTTAGTCCATCCCCCCCCCCTCCCTCTCGCCCTCTACCCTCCTCCCTCCTTTCTTCCCTCCCTCCTCCTCCTCCTCCATCCTTCCCTCCTCCTCCCCTCCCTCCCTCTGTCCCTCCCTTCCTCCCTTCCATCCTCCCTCCATCCCTCCCTCCCTTTCCTCCCTCCTCCCCTCCCTCTCTCCCTCCTCCTCCTCCTCCATCCTCTCCCTCCCTTTCCCCCCTCCATCCCTCCCTCCCTTTCCCCCCTCCTCCCCCCTCCCTCTATCCATCCATCCCTCTTCCTCCTCCCTCCATCCCTCCTTCCATCCTTCCCCTCCCTCCCTCCCCTCTCCCCTCCCCTCCCTCCCTCTCCCCTCCCTCCTCCATCCCTCCCTCCTCCCCTTCCCTCCGATCCCCCACGTCTCGCCGTTTCTCGCACCCGACGGCGGGATCTCGCGAGAGCCGGCGAGATCGCGGGTCTCTCTCCCCCCCCCCCCTTGGCGGCGACTCTGCATTCTTGGGAGACGCTGCTGAACAAGTGCCTCGCGGTCGTCTCGGTGCGCAGAGGGGGAGGGAAGGGGGTGGAGGGAAGGAGGGTAGAGGATGGGGAGGGGTGGAGGGAGGGGAGGAGGGAGGGAAGGGGGGAGGGGAAGGAGGGAAGGGGGTGGGAGGGGAGGGGGTGGAGGGTAGGAGGGGAAGGGAGGAAAGGGGTAGGAGAGTGGATGGGTGAGGGAAGGGGAGGGGGTGGAGGGGAGGGGGAGGGAGGGTGAAGAGGGGGAGGGAAGGGGAAGGGTAGGAGAGGGAAGGGGGTGGGGTGGAGGGTAGGAGAGGGAAGGAGGGGGAGGGGGTGGGGTGGGGAGGGTGGGAAGGGTGGAGGGAGGGAGGCGGTGGGGTGGGTGAGGAGGGGGAGGGAGGGTAGGATGGTAGGATGGACAGGGAGAGGGAAGGGGGAAGGAGGGAGGGAGAGAGGGAAGGGAAGAGAGTAGGAGTGGTAGATGGGTAGAGGAAGGAGGAATGGATGGGCAAGGGAAGGATGGGGTGTGTGGTGGTGGGGGAGGGAAGAGGGAAGGAAGGACGGAGGGACGAAATGGATGGGGGAGGAAGCAAAAGGGAAGGGGATGGAAGATTTATTTATTAAATATTTACTGATTTGTTTATTAAAATTTATTGAAGATTTATTAAAATTTATTGAAGATTTATAAAAAAAATTACTGAAGATTTATTTATTAAAATTTGTTTAAGATTTATTAAAGATTTACTGGAGATTTATTTATTAAAATGCATTGAAGATTTATTAAAACTTATTGAAGATTTATTAAAATTTATTGAAGATTTATTAAAATTTATTGATTTATTAAATTTTATTAAAGATTTATTAGAATTTATTGAAGATTTATTTAAAAAATTACTGAAGATTTATTAAAACTTATTGAAGATTTATTAAAATTTATTGAAGATTTATTAAAATTTATTGAAGATTTATTAAAATGTAGTGAAGATTTATTAAAATTTATTGAAGATTTATTTTAAATTTATTGAAGATTTATTAAAATTTATTGAAGATTTATTAAAATTTATTGAAGATAAAAGTAACAATGAAATGACGAAGAATTACATAGAATAAATTGATATCAGCTGATCCACTATCCACTATAAGCAAAGGGTCGACTGAAGTGTCCATAAAACACACTCACGAGACCTTGCTTCAATATTTTTTAAGTTACGTCATTTTTCTTTTTTTTTTATTCTGTTTCCTCAATGTTCCGATATTTATTTTGATTTTTTTTTTTTTAAGACTTTCTTAGAATATAAATTGCAGAAAAAATTAATAACCTGATAACATCAATTACGAGTTTTTACATTGTATTTCTTATAATGGAATGTACGTATCATGAATATGTTCAAGGAAAACTGTGAAAAGAATCGTGGAGAAATGACGAAGAAAACACGACAGAAGAAAAGAAGGAAGGAAGAAAGAAAGAAAGGAAGAGAAGGAGATGAGAGAAGCGGAAGAGAGAGAGAGAGAGAAAGAGACAGAGAAAGAGAGAGAGAGAGAGAAAGAGAGCGAGAGAGAGAGAGAGAGACAGAAAGAGAGAGAGAAAGATGGGGGAAGCGAGAACTGGCGATGCGGAAGTGGACAGAGAAGGAAAATTTTGCGAGAGAGGAGTGACACTAATTTGCATAAAAGATGTGCAGATTGGCGGCGTGTCATGAAAAGAGATGCACATGCGGCTGTCACACGCGAGAGTGCACATTACGCACATGCATATATACATACACGTACATACAGTACATGTATATATGTATACCTACCTACATACACATACATGCATACATAATACATACATACATGCATACACAATTTATACAGGCATTCCTAATAAATACATACATAATACATCCATGTATACATTCATAATTCATCCATGTATACATCCATACATACATACATAAATAATACATACATGCACTGACACACACGCACACACTAACAAACAAACTCGAAACACGCACATGCTCGTACCCTCGTGTACACATATTCGCAGAGTACACACTGACATAAAGGACACAGGAAGGTAAGGCGTGAGGGGGGTGGGGGAGGGGGAAGGGGGGTAAGGAGGGTTCGCTAGTCACGACCCTCCCTCCCCTCCCCTCCCTTCCCTTCCCCTCTTCCTTCTCTTCCTTCCTTTGCCCATTAATTCTCTTTTCCCCCTCCTTCCTTCCCTCCTTTCTTTCTTCCCTCCCTCCCTGCTTGCTTTCCCTCCCTTCCTTCCTACTTGCTTCCTTCCCTCCCTCCCTTCCTCCTCTTTTCTTATATCTTCCCTACTCCTTACTTTCTTCCTCTCTTCCCTCTCCTTCTCTCCTTCGCCTTTTCTTCCTCCTCCTCCTGTTACTTCTTCGTCTTTTTCGTCTTCTTCGTCTTCTTTGACGACTTCTGCTTCTTCCGTATCTCGTCATTTCCTTTTCACTTACGCATCTCCTTTCCTTTATCACTTTTTCCCCTTCTTTCCATCCACTTCCCTCCCCAATCCCCTTTCCCCTTCTCCCTTTACTCCCCAATCTCTCTTTCCCCCCCTCCCTTTACCTCTCTCTCCCCCCTACCCCCTTTTCCCTCCCCCTCTCTCGTTCCCCATAGCCGTCTTTCCCGCCACCCCCTCTCCCCCCCCCTCTCTCTCGTCCTCTCCTATATCCCCCTTCACCTCTCCTCCTCCCTCCCTCCCTCCTTCCCCCTTCTTGTCTCTCGTTCTCTCCCCTCTCCCTTATACACCCCATCTTCTATCCTCCTCTTTCCTCTATCCTCCCCAGCCCCCCCCCTTTTCCCACCATCCCCCCAGCCCCCTGTCTCCCGTCTTCTCCCCTCTCCCTTCATCTAACCCTTCCCTCCACCCTCTCTCCCCTCCCCTTCCCTCCACCCTCTCTCCCCTCCACTCTCCCTCCCCCTCCCCCTTCTCTCCACCCTCCCTTCCTCCCCTCCCCCTTCCCTCCACCCTCCCTTCCTCTCCTCCTCCCTCCCTCTCTCTCCCCCCTCTCCCCGTCTCGTCTCCCACTTCCCTCCACCCTCCCTTCCTCCCCTTCCCTCCCCGTCTCGTCTCCCCCTTCCCTCCACCCTCCCTTCCTCTCCACCCTCCCTTCCTCTCTCCCCCCCCCTCCCCGTCTCGCCTCCCGCGGGTTTAAGGGCAGGCCGCGGCGAAATCTCGATCAGTCGGCGCCGCGAGGTGGTGTGAGACGGAGTGCCGCGCGCCAGTTGCCAGAGAGAGGGAGAGAGAGAGAGAGTCGCTGTGTGTGTGAGACGCGCGTGGTGGTGTTTATTGAGTTTATTGAGGTTATTTTTCGCTCGCCGTTCGCACTCTCTCGTCTGCCTCTGCTGTTGCTGTCTTCTCTCGCTGTTTCTGGAGTCTGTCTGCCTGCCTGCTTCCTGCTCGAGGCTCCGGCCATTAAGCATCCCCGCTGGATCTTCCTGTCTGAGGATTGATGGGGCTTTCGACGCGTCCTTGAATCGGGTATATTATGACGTCTGTTGTTGTTGTTGTTTCGTCTATTTTTTTTTTCAGTCGATGCTCTTTTTTTTCTTTTCTTTTTTTGTGTTTTTATTTATTTTTTTTTTTCTTTGGGGACGTTTCTGATTTTGTGTTTAGTTTGTTTGTTTGTTTGTTTGTTTTTCTCTCCGTGTGTTTCTTCAATTCTTTGTTTGTTTTATCGTTTTGCTTTCTTTGATTACTGTTTTGCTTTGTTTGTTTTTCTCTCTCTTTATTTGTTTTTTTTTCTTCTCTCTCTGTGTGGTTTTGTGGCGATGTAATTTTTCTCTTTTCGGAAAAGGGATAATGAAAGAGAAGAGAAAGACATAGCAAGAGACAGACAGATGTATGTGTAGATACTGACGGACGGACGGACAAGTGTATGTCTTGAGGGAGAGACTGATAGACAGGTAGATAGATAGATAGATAAAATATACTGGAGAACATAGAGAGGGAGGAAGCAGAGAGAGTGAGAGAAATAGAATGTGAGAGAGAGAGAGGTGTGTGTGTGTGAGAGAGAGAGAGAGAGAGAAGATGAAAGAAAGGAAAAAAGGAAGAAAAAAGAGAGAGAGAGAGAGAAAGAAAAAAAAGAAGAGAGAGGGAATGAACGAAAAGAAAGAAGAGAGAGGGAATGAACGAAAAGAAAGAAGAGAGAGGGAATGAACGAAAAAGAAAGAGAGGGAGAGAGAGAGAGAGAGAAAGGACAGAAGAAAATAAAAGAAAAGAAAGAGAGAGGAAGGAAGGCACAGGTGGTGAGGATCCACGCATTCTAAGAATTATGATTTTATTAGAAGATGGACTCGAGGCGGACCCAGCTGCTCGAATATATATGGAATGTATTTTTAATATTTAATTCTGGGAATGGGGTTAGTAGGCCGACCCGTGCCAGTGGGAATCGACAAAAAAAAAGAGAGAAAGAATGGAAGAAAGAAGAGAGAGAGAGGGAGAAAGAGAAAGAAATGAAAAA
>NC_091554.1:47079056-47081556 GCF_042767895.1 Penaeus vannamei | reverse complement strand
GCCAAGGCGGCTCCGTTTGGCGCGTCACTGTTGCCAGGTCGCCGAGAGGAGGCCCACCGCCAGCGTTGCCAATTTTACCGCTGATGATGGACCTGATGGGGTGGTGGGTGGGGGAGGGGGAGGGGTGATGGAGGCGTGGGTGGTATTCTTTGTTTTTGTTTACTTCTTTTTTTTGTTTGTTTTTCTCCTCGTTTTCAGGTTCTCTGTCTGTCTGTCTCTGTGTCTATTTCGTTTTCTCTCTCGCTCTTTCGCTCGCTCTCTCTCTATCTATGTCTCTCTCTGTCTGTTCTCTCTCTCTCTCTCTCTCTCTCTCTCTCTCTCTCTCTCTCTCTCTCTCTCTCTCTCTCTCTCTCTCTCTCTCTCTCTCTCTCTCTCGTATTCTTCTTCCTCTCCTTTTTTCCTTTTCTCCTTCCCTCCCCCATCCCCCTCTCTCCCTCTCTCTCTCTCTCTCTCTCTCTCTCTCTCTCTCTTTCTCCCTCCCTCTCTCTCTCTCTTTATCTATCTATCTATCTATCTTCTATCTATCTCTATCACTCTCTCTCTATCTCTCTCTTTCTCTTTCTCTTTCTCTTTCTCTTCTTTCTCTTCCTCTTCCTCTTCCTCTTCCTCTTCCTCTTCCTCTTCATCTTCATCTTCCTCTCCCTCTCCCTCTCCCTCTCCCTCTCCCTCTCCCTCTTCCTCTCCTTCCTTCCTTCCTTTTCTCCTTCCCTCTCCCATCCCTCCCATCCTCCCTTTCTCCCTCTTTCTCATTCCCTCCTTCCCATCCTCAATCTTCTCCCACGCTCTACACCTTCTTCCATCATAATCACAGTCATTTTCATCACCATTATCATTATCGTCATTATCTCCTCTCGTGAAATCTGTATTATCATTATCATCAAAGTCATTATCTTTAGGACCTGAATCACCACCCAATATTTTGCTGTGATTTGAGGAGTTGGCTGGTCTTGGAGTGAGGGGGAGGTGGTGGAGGTGGGGGAGGAGGAGGAGAAGGGTGGAGGAGGGAGAGGAGGGAAAGGAGGAGAGGGAAGAGGTGGGGTGGAAGTGGAGGTTGAGGAGGAAGAGGAGTAGAAGGAGGAGGGAGAAGAGGAGAAGGAGGAGAGGGAAAGTGGAGGAGGGAGAGGAGGAGAGGCAAGGTAGATGAGGAGAGGAGGAGGAGGTAGAGAAGGAAGAGAGGCAAAGGAGGATGAGAAGGTGGAGATAGAGGGGTGGGAGAGGAGAGGAGGTGGAATAGGAAGAAGAAGGGAGAGGAGGTAGGGATAGAAGGAAATGGAGAGGGAGATATAGTTTGAGTGAGAGTGCGAGAGAGACAGACTGACAGACCGTGAGTGAGTGAGTGAGACAAAGAAAGAGAAAGTGAGAGAGAAAGAGTGAATGGGTGTGAGAGACAGACAGACAGACAGTAAGTTAGCACAAGAAAGAGAGAGAAAGGGAGAGAGAAAGAGCGAACCAACAGACAGACAGACAGTCAGTGAGACAGAGAAAACGAAAGAAAAAGACAAAAGTCAGAGAGAAAGCGCGAACGAGTGCGAGAGACAGACCAAAAGACAGACAGACAGACAGTTAGTAAGCCAAAGAAAACAGAAGAAAAGACAAAAGTCAGAGGGAAAGCGCGAACGAGTGCGAGAGACAGACAGTCAGTAAGCCAAAGACAGACAGAGACGAAAAAGAGGAAGGTAGAGAGAAAGCGCGAATGAGTGCAAGAGAAAGACCAACAGACAGACAGACAGACAGTGAGTAAGCCAAAGACACAAAGACCGACAGACAGACAGACAGTGAGTAAGCCAAAGACAGACAGACAGACAGACAGACAGACAGACAATGAGTAAGCCAAAGACACAAAGACCGACAGACAGACAGACAGACAGACAGTGAGTAAGCCAAAGACACAAAGACCGACAGACAGACAGACAGACAGACAGACACCAACCTACCCACCAGACCCGCCCACCGAGCAGATGTGACTTTGTTCTCCGTGGACGAGTAATGATGTACGCGAGGCCACGCACGGGCAATTAGGGAAACGGGGGGGGGGGGGTCTGGTTATCTAATTACATTTCCTCGGGGCAATTAAGCGATCGATGAAGATGCAAATTGATTGAATCATCCGTCAGGGCGGGGGAAGGGGAGGGTGAGGGGAGGGGGGGGTGGGGGGGGAAGGGGAATGCGTGTGGTCGGGTGAGGCATGGTTCAGGCATTGACTTTTTTTGTATATATATATATATATATATATATATATATATATATATATATATATATGTGTGTGTGTGTGTGTGTGTGTGTCTGTGCGTGTGTGTCTGTGTGTGTGTTTGTGTGTGTTGTATGTCTGTGTATGTGTTTGTATGTCAGTGTATGTGTGTGTTTGTTTGTGTTTGTATGTGTGTGTGTGTGTGTGTGTGTGTTTGTATGTCTGTGTGTGTGTGTGTTTGTTTGTGTTTGCTTTTGTGTGTGTGTTTCTGTGTGTGTACATGTGTTTGTTTGTGTGTGTGTGTGTGTGGGC
>NC_091554.1:47066556-47074056 GCF_042767895.1 Penaeus vannamei | reverse complement strand
AATATATTTTTTATCATCATCATTATTATTATTATTATTATTTCCTTTTTTTCTTTTATTTATTAATTCATTTTTTAATTCTTTTTTTTTTTTTTTTTTTTGCCTTTGCCTTATTGGATTACGAAACGAACTTGGCTTCGTTATCGACGTTAAAACGGTCAGTGTATTTAAAGGGATTTTGTCGCTGTCTGTCCTATATGGCATTGGCTTTGAGGCGTCTGCTTCTCGGAACCACGCCCGCGCTGGAGGCTTTCGTGGGCGTATTAGTTTTTAGTTATTGTTCTGGTACACGCTACGTGAGTCGTGAATCAGTTCGGGTGTTTTGGGTCTGTCTCTCTCCCTCTCTTTGGGTATCTCCCGTTTTTGGTTCTTTGTCTTTGTCTTTGTGTTTCTCTGTCTATGTCTGTGTCTGTCTTTCGTTCTGTCGTTCTCTGTCTCTCTGTCTCTCGTTTTCTGTCTCTTTCTTTCACTTTTTTGTTTTTTTTTGTCTAAGTTTCTTTGTCTATGTCTCTTTCTGCGTTTCTCTGTCTCTTTGTTTCTCTCTCTTTCTGTGATTCTCTTTCTCTTTTTCGCTTCTCTCTCTCTTTCTCTCTCTCTCTCTCTCTCTCTCTCTCTCTCTCTCTCTCTCTCTCTCTCTCTCTCTCTCTCTCTCTCTCTCTCTCTCTCTCTCTCTCTCTCTCTCACTCCCTCTCCCTCCCTCTCCCTCTCCCTCCCTCCCTCCCTCCCTCTCCCTCTCTCACTCCATCTCCCTCTCTCCCTCAATCCTTCTCCCTCCTCCTCAATCCTTCTCCCTCTCCCTCTCTCCTTCTCCTCTCCCTCTCCTCCCCCTCTCCCTCCCTCCTTCTCCCTCTCCCCCTCTCCCCCTCTCTCCTTCTCCCTCTCCCTCTCTCCCTCCCTCTCCCCCTCTCCCCTCCTTTTCTCCCTCTCTCTCCCTCTCTCCTTTTCACTCTCCCCCCTCTCTCCTTCTCCCTCTCCCCCTCTCTCCTTCTCCCTCTCCCCCTCTCTCCCTCTCCCTCTCCCAGTGTGCGTAAATTAAGTCCTGTGATGCATATTTATTGAGGAAGTAAACAAACAAGCAATTTAAATAGGGTTTAACGGATAAGTATAACGAATAAATGCTTCAAATTGGGCTTTGAGAAGGATTCAGACTAATGGATGAGTTCAGTCGTGGTGAATGGGTTAAGGATTTCATGGATAATGGATAAGTTTAGTTGTGTTTATCGAATGAGTTGAGAGAATTAGTGGGAGTTGGGGGGTGAGGTCCAGGAGTACCAAGTAAAGTAAAGTTCCTCATATGTAAGTTCAAAAAGTACCAAATATGTAAGTTTAAAAAGTAATAAGTATGTAAGTTGAAAAAGTACGTAAGTTTGTAAGTTCAAAGGGTACCAAGTATGTAAAATAAATTGAAAAAGTACCAAGTATGTAAGTTCAAAAAGTACCAAGTAAATTAGTTAAAAAGTACCAAGTAGATACGTTTAAAAAGTAATAAGTATGTAAGTTGAAAAAGTACCAAATATGTAAGTTGAAAAAGTACTTAAGTTTGTAAGTTCAAAGGGTACCAAGTATGTAAGTTTAAAAAGTACCAAATATGCAAGTTCAAGGAGTACCAAATATGTAAAATCAAAAAGTACCAATTATATGAGTTCAAAAAGTACCGAGTAAGTATGTAAGTTCAAAGGGTACCAAGTATGTAAGTTCAAAAAGTACCAAGTAAATAAGTTCAAAAAACTAATAAATATACAAGTTTAAAAAGTACCAAATATGTAAGTTCAAAAAGTACCAATTATATGAGTTCAAAAAGTACCAATTAAATAAGTACATAAGTTCAAGGGGTACCAATTATATGAGTTCAAAAAGTACCAAGTAAATAAATTCAAGACGTACCTCGTATGTAAGTAAAAAAACTAATAAATATGCAAGTTTAAAAAGTACCAAATATGTAAGTTCAAAAAGTACCAATTATATGAGTTCAAAAAGTACCAAGTAAATAAGTACATAAGTTCAAAGGGTACCCAGACGATCCCTTTCAAGTCTTGCGTTTGATGTCAATTAAGTTTAATCGAAGCTTAATGCCAAAGAACATTTTTAATCTGCCTGTGTTGCACGTAAGCCTTGAAATATGTCGGTAGATAATTGCAGGTGTGTGTGAGTGAGGTCCAGGTGGCGATAGAGGAATAAGAGAGTTGTGGTTGTGGTTGTTGTTGAGGTAGGGTGTTGGTTGTGCTGCGGCCTTGTCTGGTGGTGTCTGTTGAGGGTTTGGTTTATTTTGATTTTTTTTTTTTTTTTTTTTTTTTTTATTCCATCGTCTATTTTCTTCTTTGTTTTTGTTTTTCTTCTGTTCTTCCTCTTCTCCTCCTTCTTCTCCTCCTCCTCCTCCTCCACCTCCTCCTCATCATCATCATCAATCATCATCATCAACATCATCATCAAAATCATAATCATAATCATAATCATAATCATTATTGTTATTGTTATCATTATCATCATCATTGTATATTATTATCATTGTTTTTTTTTGTTACTATTATAATAGTTGTTATTATTATTGTTACTATAATTGTTACTATTATCATTATTATTCCCTTTAAATACTAGGCTTAAACCCTGGCCGCTGACACCAGCGAGCATTATAATTAACGGCTGGAGGACATTGCCCAAGCCAGCCACGTATGCATAGAGAGTTATTGATCCTCTCTCGCGTCTCTCTCTCTCTCTCTCTTTCTCTCTCTCACTCCCTCTCTCTCTCTCTCTCTTGCAGATGAGACTGCGGAAGCTCTCGCCGCCGCCGCCGCCGCCTCTTCAAGTGTCGCTTCGGGTGTGGGTGTCGTCGTGAAGTGTTCGTGGAGGGTGAGGGACTTGGCTCCTCCTCTTCCTGGGGACTTCTCGCTGCTGGTCTTTCTCTTCTTCTTCTAATTCTCTTTCTCTTTCTTCTTCTTCTTCTTCGTCTTCTTCGTCTTCTTCTTCAGTGTCTCTCGTCTCCTTCGGTGCTCTGGACGTCTAGGGAGTCCTCGAGGGGCGTCTTCTTCTCGCGCCTCGTCTCTCTCTCTCTCGTCTCATTTTTCGAGGAACTTTTTTTGTGAGAAATTCACCTATCTTGAACATTTTCCCTTCCACGTCCTCTGTTTCTTGAGATACGAGTCTGACAATCACGGAAAAGGAGAAGATACTTGGAAAATATTCATCGAAGTGATAGATACATAACCGAAAGGAAAACAAAAGAAAAAGGAAATTCGAGTGTTCTTTGTATCCATCTATCTATTTATCTATCTATCAATCTATCTATCTATCAGTGTCGGCAAGTTCAAGACAAAACAGAGATCGAACTTGGTCCGTTGGGTACGAGAAGGTGCTCTGACTTCATCCGACTCGACGTCCTCCTTGAGTGAAGTGTGCTAAATATTATTGCAGTGTCGAGACTTGTAAACAGAGAGGATATAAAAGAAGAAGAAACGAAAAGAGAGAGAAGAGAATAGTATAAAGGAAGGAGAAAATAGAAGGGAAGCCAGAAGAGAAGAGGAAAATAAGAAGAAACGTAAAGAGAGAGAGATAGGAAAAGAAGAAAAATAGACAAGAGTGAAGGAAAAAAACGAAGAAAATAAGATAGAAAAGACAAGAAACGGAAAGAGCATAGTCTGAATTTGGATTTAGACCGAAAGGGTTGATATTACAAAGAAATCTAAGCGGCGATTCGACCTTCACTGCAAGACGCGAGTGACTGTCGACGAAGGAGAGAGAGAGAAAAGAAAATTGAAGAAAGCAGTTCAGTGTGAATATAACACGCGAGAGGAACTTTTAACCCCCAAATGGACTCTTAAATATTAAAAAAAAGGAATTTCTACGTGTGATCGTAATCTGAAATCCGTATAAAAGACAGTGCTACAGAAATCGGGTTAAAGAACATAATTAAACAGATATAGATTACAGTACGATATAAAGTCTTCCTTTTGAAGTATCTGTGAGTAGATTATCCGTCCCACCCCCACCCCCTCCCCCGAACCCCAATTGGTTCATTCCTGGTGTACTTGTGGTGATAAGGCATTTATTTTAAGTGTTCGAGAGGTACTTTATAGATATAGATATATATTGAGTATACGTCATATACCCGCATACCCTTTGATGCTATAGAACGGTGCCCCCTCCTTGAATCCGTCCCTTGTTATAGTTGTTTGTTTTCTTTATTGTCCATTCGCTTTTTGGGGCGAATCCTGGCGTCTGTTGGAGAGTTTTGAGCAAGAGGAACGGAAGTAAAAAGAAAAGAGAAGAAATAAAAAGGAAAAAAATATCTTTTCGGACGGCCCTGTAGCAGAACGGAAATAGAGAAGCAGAGAAGAAGTGAAGTAAAGGAAAAAAAAGTGGTTTTCGGTTACACTTCCGTTTTCTACGTTCGTATCTGCCACATCTATCTCTCCACTTTCAACTCCCAGCTTCTAGACCTCCACCTCCACCTACCTTCCACTGAGGCCTACTCCACATTTTTTCCCGTCCTTTTACCTCCTACTCCACCACCACCAATCACCCCCTTCCTACTCCACCTCCTACTCCACCACCAATTACTCTCCTCCTACTCCACCACCAATTACTCCTTCTCCTACTCCACCACCACCAATTACTCTCCCCCTTCTACTCCACCTCCTACTCCACCACCAATTACTCTCCCTCCTACTCCACCACCACCAATTACTCCCCCTCCACCTCCACCTCCTACTCCACCAGCTCCCCCTCCAAGCACAAGCCAAGATGACGACGGTGGAGTCCTCGCTCTCGCTCAGCCTCGACCGCCTGGCCCAGGCTGCCGCTCGACCCGCCGAGAACGTGGAGGCGCTGAAGACCATCGTGGCGAGGGTGCACTCGAGGCTCAAGGTCCAAGGTAAGACTCGAGGGGTGAGGGGGGGAGGGGGGAGGGGTGAGGATGGGGAAGGGATTAGGGGTGGGGGGGGGTGTGGGTGGAGGGTGGGGAAGGGATGAGGGGGAGGGTGGGTGGGGAAGGGAGTTGGGGATGGGGAATACTTGTTCTTATAAGGGATAAGGGGAGGGGAAGGGATGAGGGGAGGTGGGTGGGGTAAGGGAAGGGATGAGGGGGGAGGGAGATGGGGGTATTGGGATGGGAATACTTGGGCTTATATTTTCCTCTGTGTGTGTGTGTGTGTGTGTGTGTGTGTGTGTGTGTGTGTGTGTGTGTGTGTGTGTGTGAGAGAGAGAGAGAGAGAGAGAGAGAGAGAGAGAGAGAGAGAGAGAGAGAGAGAGAGAAAGAAAGAAAGAGAGCGAGAGAGAGAGAGAGAGAGAGAATATAAGGAACATGCTACCCATCCCAGTACATCTGCTAGAGGATTCATAATCATATTTCCTAATTTATTTCAGCAGATTTTGAGAAGAGCTCATTGTACCGCTGGCGTCTAGTTTAGCATAAAACGTGTTCATAATGTTCAAAGTGCATTGGCTTTGGTTGTTCATTCATCCGTGTTCAACCGTTCATACGTGCCTTGAATATGTTCTGAAATCCTGAACAGACACTTGTTTTTGCTACTCGAGTTGGCACAAGCGAAATTCATTAATAGAAAGCAAAAAAAAAAAAAAAAAAGATACTGCTTGTAAACTGAAGAAAGAAGTATTTTCTTTAAACTGAATATGAAGTAACGAATGTATTTTTTTTTTTTTACTGTTTTTTTTTTTTTTTTTTTTTTTTATCCATACCGGAAAAACTTTTGACAAAAATCTACGGGAATTTCAACCCAGGTTTCATTTCCTCGATGGTCCGTTCATAATTTTTTTTCTTATCATTTCTTTTCTTTCTTTTTCTTTCTCTTTTATGTATATATTGCTCACGTTTGAATATGCGACCCAGTTAGTGCCGAATCAGACATACGATAGACATGATAGACACAATTCCAATTTTTTAAACCAGATATTGAAAGCAAGAGCCTAAACACTCCTACTGCTATATTACACTGCTATAACACTATAACATACTAGTATAATACTATATACCATACTACCATACTACTATAACACTATATAACATACTAAAATAATACTATATAGCATACTACAATACTACTATAACACTATGTAACATACTGCATACTACCATAACACTATATAACATACTACGTACTACCATAACACTATATAACATACTACGTACTACCATAACACTATATAACATACTACGTACTACCATAACACTATATAACATACTACGTACTACCATAACACTATATAACATACTACATACTACTATAACACTATATAACATACTACTATAACACTATATAAAATACTAATATAATACTATATAGCATACTACAATACTACTATAACACTATATAACATACTACATACTACCATAACACTATATAACATAATAACATACAACTCTACTACTATAACACCATATAACATTCTAATATAATACTATACTACTACAACACTCATGTGCAGTAGTACCGCGCCCTCTGAGCAGCAGTGGTGCAGTAAGGCAGTTGCAGCAGGGTGTGGCGCCAGGGGAGAGAATGCACAAGCACGCTATTGCTTGGCGCCGGAGTGTAGACGGGAGCCATGCAGTCCTGGCGTCGGGGGTGGGGTGGGGGTGGGGGAGAGAGATACAGAAAAAGAAGTTAAAGTTGATGCGCCAAGAGAGTGGTTGGTGTTGGTTGTATTCTGGAGTGTAGGCCTGTTGTATTTTGGTGTTGGCCTGTTGTATTTCATTGATTTATTTTGTTGTAAATTAATTCAGTTCTGATGTTGGGGAAAAAAGATACAAAAAAAGTTGATGTGCCAAGAGAGTGGAGTTGGTTGTATTCTGGAGTGTAGGCCTGTTGTATTTTGGTGTTGGCCTGTTGTATTTCATTGATTTATTTTGTTGTAAATTAATTCAGTTCTGATGTTGGGGAAAAAAAGATACAAAAAAAGTTGATGTGCCAAGAGAGTGGAGTTGGTTGTATTCTGGAGTGTAGGCCTGTTGTATTTTTAGTATTTGGAGTTGGTTGTCGGCTGGAGTGTAGGACTATTGTATTTCGTTGATTTATTTTGTTGTAAAGGATTGCAGTTCTAATGTGAGAACAAAAGTTAAAGTTGATGTGCCAGTAGAGGATTTGGAGTTACTTGTATTCTGTTGTATTTCATTGATTTATTTTATTGTAAATTAATGTAGTTCTGATGTTGGGGGAAAATATACAAAAAAAGAAGTTAAAGTTGATTTATTTTATTGTAAATTAATGTAGTTCTGATGTTGGGGGGAAAGATACAAAAAAGAAGTTAAAGCTGATTTATTTTATTGTATAGTAATGCAGTTCTGATGGATAAGAAAATAAAGTTGTTGTGCCAAGATAGTGTTGCAAGATAACGGTATTCTAGAGTGTAGGCTTATTGTATTTTATCAATTTGATTTATTGGTGTATTTATTCAGAAACGTATTTTATTTTAAGATAATGCAGTTCTGACGTTGGAAAAAAGACGAAAATAAAAAAGTTAATATGTCAAGCTAGTATTTGAAGTTGTAGG
>NC_091554.1:47051556-47056556 GCF_042767895.1 Penaeus vannamei | reverse complement strand
GGAGGAGGGAGGGAGGAGGGAAGGAGGGCGAAGAAGGAAGGAGGAGGTAGGAGGAAGGGAGGGAGAGGGAGGAGGAAAAGAAGAAGAAGAGGGAGTGGGAGGAGGAGGAAGAAGAAGAGGAAGAGGAGGGGGAGGGAGGAAGGAAGGGAGAGACACCCTGACAGAAAAGAAGAAAGAAAAAGGAAGAGCCACAGTTTAATAAAAACAGGAACAGAGAGAAACGGAAAGAGAATAAGGACACAGGAAGACAAAGGACACACAAACATACGCACACACACGACACCCTAATTACCGTGATTCGTTTAAATGCATTTTCCGTCGATTATAGGTTTAGAAAAAAGGAAAGAAGGGAGGAGAAGAAAGAAGAAGAAGAAGAAGGAGAAAGAGGGGAAGAAAAGAAGAAAAATGTGGAGGAGGAGGAGGAAGAAGAAGGAAGAGGAGGGGAAGAAAATGTGGAGGACGAGGAGGAAAGAAGAAGGAGGAGGGAAGAAAGAAGAATGAGGAGGAGGAGGAGGAAGAAGAAGAACGAGGAGGAGACGAAGAATGAGGAGGAGGAGGAGGAGGCAGAAAAGAAGAAGAAGAAGAAGAATGAGGAGGAAGAAAAGAAGACGAAAAGGAAGAAGAATGAAGAGGAGGAGGAGGCAGAAAAGAAGAAGAAGAAGGAGGAGGAGGTAGAAAAGAAGAAGAAGAATGAGGAGGAGGAGGCAGAAAAGAAGAAGAAAAAAAGATTATTCACCGGGACGGAATCACATTCGAGCCGCGGCAGTATTGCCAGATGCAGCTCCCAAGATAATTTGCGCAAGAAGATACTGCTTGCTCGACCAGAAATGCGGTCTTTATATCTTCATATTTTCCTTCTTTACATTTTGATCTGTTTTATATCTTGATCATATACATACATATAGATAGATAGTTTTTTTTTTACATTTCTTTTATATCTTGAGTTTATTTTTTTACATTTTTATTTTTACACCTTGATCATATATATATATATTTTTTAACATTTTTATTTTTTTCTTATCTTGATTTTGTTCTATTTTTTACATTTTGATTTATTTTATATCTTTTTTTTTTTTTACTTATTTATTACTATTTTTTACATTTTGATCTTTTTATATCTTGACTTTTATCATTTTTATTCACTTCGATTTTTTTTATTATGATGATGGATTTTTTTTTTCTTTTCTTTTCCTTTGTGATCTTTTCCGAACTCCTTTATCTTTTATAAGTAGGTTTGTTTAATTGATTATCATTTTGAGATTTAATTGATATGGGTATTTATTTACCTTTAGTTCGTAATTAACTTATTTTTTCTTATGCGTAATTTTATCTATATTCATTTTTTTAGCTTATAATTATGTCTGTTTTTCATTTTTACATTTTCTATGCATTCATATTTTTTTATTTATGATTTTGTCTATTTTTCACTTTTACATTTTCATTGCAAAAGTTGCCGGAGAAATTTGACATTTATTTTATTTATTTATTATATTTATTTATTTATTTGTTTATTTGTTTATTTATTTATTTATTTATTATGACTTATGAGTATGTATAGTGCTAAGTATCATTCATGTGTAAACTGCACATTTGAGTATTGTGTATTATCCTTTTCGTGTGTAGTGTAGTGTGCTGTAGGTATATAGTGTAACCTTAGCACTCATCTTGTACATCATAGAGGGTAATGTACATTTATATTCTACTACATTAATAGTATGAACACGGTTCGTAATACATAAGTAATACTTATAGAAAGGTGTAACTATAACAAGGTTCATCATAGTCTACAAGTTAATCATTATCAAGTACACGGTATAGAAGTGTGTGTCGTTATATGTGGTGTATTATTCAGTCAGTCAACGTATTATCGAGTGTACGGTATACGCTAAAGAAGGGTGTGCCGTTATATGTAGTGTTTTATTCAGAGTCAATTAACGTTTTATCAAGTATACAGTGATGCGCGCTATAGAACGGTGTGCCGCTATATTGTGTATTATTCAGAAACAGTTAACATATTATCAACTATACGGTATATGCTATAGAAGAGTGTGCCGCTATATGTAGTGTTTTATTCAGAGTCAATTAACGTTTTATCAAGTATACAGTGATGCACACTATAGAAGGGTGTGCCGCTATATAAAGTGTATCATTCAGAAACACTTAACGTATTATCAAGTATACGAATATTCGCTATAGAAGGGCGTACCGCTGTATAAAATGCATTATTATCAACTATACGGTATACGCTATAGGAGGGTGCGCCGCTATATATAGTGTATTATTATCAACTATACGGTATACGCTATAGGAGGGTATGCCGCTATATATAGTGTATTATTATCAAGTGTACGATATTCGCTATAGAAGGGTGTGCCGCTATATATAGTGTATTATTATCAAGTATACGGTATACGCTATAGAAAGGTGTGCGCTATATACAGTGTATTATTATCAAGTATATGGTATACCCTATAGAAAGGTGTGCCGCTATATATAGTGTATTATTATCAACCATATGGTATACCTTATAGAAAGGTGTGCCGCTATATATAGTGTATTATTATCAACTATACGGTATAGAAAGGTGTGCCGCTATATAAAATGTATTATTATCAAGTATATGGTATTCGCTATAGAAAGGTGTGCGCCGTATGTGGTGTGTTATTATCAAGTATATGGTATGCGCTATAGAAAGGTGTGCCGCTATATATAGTGTATTATTATCAACCATACGGTATACGCTATAGGAGGGTGTGCCGCTATATAAAATGTATTATTATCAAGTATACGGTATACGCTATAGGAGGGTGTGCCGCTACATAAGATGCATTATTATCAGCTGTACGATATTCGCTATAGAAGGGTGTGCCGCTATATAAAATGTATTAATATCAACTATACGGTATACCCTATAGAAAGGTGTGCGGTATATACAGTGTATTATTATCAACTATACGGTATACGCTATAGAAAGGTGTGCGCTATATGTGGTGTGTTATTTAGAAGCAAGGAACGGCGGGCTATAGACCACAGCCATCGTTTTAATGCTTCCCAAATGTCAATAGCGTCGCAGATGGCCTTGAGAAATCGAGGAGGGAGGGTGGGTGGGTGGAGGGAGGGGAGTGGAGGGAGGGAGGGAGGGAGGGAGTGGGGGGTGGAGGGGGTGAGGAGGGAGGGAGGGAGGGAAGAGTGGTAGGGTGAGAGGGAGGGGGAGGTGGAAGGGTGGGAGGAGGGAGGGAGGGTGGAGGGGTGGGGAGGGAGGTGGAGGGGAGGGTGAGGGAGGGAGGGAGGGAGGAGTGGGGGTGGAGAGGGGGAGGGAGGGGTGGAGAGGTGAGATGGAGGAGGGGGAAGGAAGGTGGAGGGGGAGAGGGAGGGCTATGGAGGGAGGATGGAGGAAGGGGTAAGAGAGAGGGAGGGCAATGGAGGGAGGTGAGAGGAAGGGCGGTGGAGAGGTGAGAGGGAGGGAGTAGGGGGGGGAGGGGGGTTGGCAGCGGTTCAGACTGTGTAAGAGGAAGCTGGACTGGCTGGTTCGCTCTCACGTACATGAATGCGCACATGGGTGGATGTGTACATGGATGTGTGTGTACAGATATTGCGGTAGATAGAGAAATGAGAAAAACGGATAAAGGGAGAGAGAGAGAGAGAGAGAGAGAGAGAGAGAGAGAGAGAGAGAGAGAGAGAGAGAGAGAGAGAGAGAGAGAGAGAAGTAAGAAGAAAGAAGAAAGAAGGAGGAAAGATAGAAGAAGAATAAAGTAGACAAGAGAACGAGAGAAAAAAAATGATACGGACACATCGAGAAAATGAATGAAAGTAGAAACGAGAGAGAGAGAGAGAGAGAGAGAGAGAGAGAGAGAGAGAGAGAGAGAGAGAGAGAGAGAGAGAGAGAGAGAGAGAATAAAAGCGAAACAGACACCTATCCAAGACTAGACAAGACAAGCAGACATTCTGACAACCAGTCAAGCAGACAAACCAGGCTAGACAGACATCCAGACACAGAATCACAAGAAAAGCCAAACCAGACGAGCCAGGCCAAGTCAAAACGGAAAGCCAAAAACCAAGACAAACCAAACCAAACCAACCCAAACCAGATGAACAAACCAACCCGAGACAAGCAGACGAAGCCAAGACAAGTCCCACCAATCCAAACCAGATAGACAAGCCAAGCCAGACAGACAGACAGACAAGCCAAGACAAATCCACCCAAGTCAGACAGACAACCAGACAAATTAAGCCAAGCCAGGACAGACAGACGAGCCAAAACAAATCCCCCCAAGCCAGACAGACAACCAGACAAGCCAAGCCAGACATAACCAGATAAGCCAAGCCAGACATAACCAGACAAGCCAAGCCAAGCCAAGTCAAGACAGACACAGAACCAGACAAGCCAAGCCAGACATATAACCAGCCAAGCCAAGCCAGACATATAACCAGACACAGAACCAGACAAGCCAAGCCAGACAGACAACCAGACAAGCCAAGCCAGACATATACCCAGACAAGCCAAGCCAGGCATATAACCAGACAGACAACCAGACAAACCAAGCCAGACTTATACCCAGACAAGCCAAACCAAGCCAGACAACCAGACAAGCCAAGCCAAGCCAAGCCATATAACCAGACAAGCCAAGCCAGACAGACAACCAGACAAGCCAAGCCAGACCCCCACCCCACCCCACCCTTCACCCCGACAAATAACCAGACAAGCCAGACATATACCCAGACAAGCCAAGCCAAGACAGACAACCCCTCCCCCCCCCACCCCCACCCCCCCAATCCCCAGAAAGCCAGCGGGACTCGGGACACCCTAACGTGTGGCGGGAAGCCCTCCAAGCAGAGACCGCTGGGTTAGAGTGTGCTTGCTGGGGAATGCGGGCTTAAAATTCCTCGAAGGAGCTAAGGGGGGGGCGGGAGGGCGTTGGGAATGTCCTTTGTTGGTTTTGGGTGTTGTTGTTAGGTTGTTGTTGTTGTTGTTTGTTGTTGTTATTTTGTTAATATTATTA
>NC_091554.1:47029056-47039056 GCF_042767895.1 Penaeus vannamei | reverse complement strand
GTAATAAAATTAATTATGATATCACAGGTAGCAAAACTAGTAATGATAATGACAGTGATACTGATAGCTGTGAAAATAGTATCAATAAGGAATGTATTAATGAAAGCAAATGGTATTAAGAACAGTGATAATCACCCTCTCGCTTTCTCTCTCTCTCACTCTTCCGTACAGACCCCAAATTAGCTGTGAAGGCGAGACTGGTCGGGGGAGTGAAGTTAACACACCAGCTGCTACAAGCCCACATGAAGAATTGCGTTCCTCTTCTTCCGTTGTTGATGGTCACCAAGTACCTTGCTAAGAATTGTGAGTTTTGAGCTTTTTGAGATTTTAGAAAAGAATGGATTTTGCTTTTTTCAGATGTCTGTTTATTTTTGTTAATATTACTTTTTTTATTTGTTGTCTTTCCTTTCTTTATGAAGATTCTCTCTCTCTCTCTCTCTCTCTCTCTCTCTCTCTCTCTCTCTCTCTCTCTCTCTCTCTCTCTCTCTCTCTCTCTCTCTCTCTCTCTCTCTCTCTCTCTCTCTCTCTCTCTCTCTCTCTCTCTCTCTCTCTCTCTCTCTTTCATTTATCCAGACCTCTGCCTCTTCCCTGTTATTAAAATCTGTCTTTACTACTATTTCAACTTTTATTATATCTATCTCTCACTCCCCAATAAACAGCAACAAACCAAGTGATGCTAGGCAAGGATGGTTGTGTGGCGACCCTAGTGTCCATCCTCAGCTCGGTGCCGAAGACCCACTGGGCGAAGATCAAGTTCATCATGGAAACCCTGGCGCTTCTAACAAAAGCTAGTGAGTCTGTCTTGTCCGTTTTGTTCCGGTTTTCAAAGTCCTCTACTTCAAAAAATGAATATTTCTTTTTCCTTTTTATTGTTTGAAGTATTTCCTTTTTTTTTATTCCCTCCTGCAATTGTTCTTTTTATTTATTTTTTTATTTTTGCCTTTTTATTATGCAGCTGTTATGCAGTACTTTTTAAAAGCTTGGTATCCGCCTAAGGTTGTTTTTTATCTCGAGATGACATGATTTATGCCGTTTTTCATTATTTTTATTAAGTTTACGTAGTAGGTACCACTATTCAGTGAAATCTCATTATCTTCCATTGGCTATTTATCTACTATTTTAAGGATTTAAAAGAGGCAGCTAGTTTTTGCATTGTCACAGATAGGTGTGTGTTAGTTTCATTGTGTACGTAATTCTTTATCTCTTAAAGGTTTTTCACTCAGTTTGAAATTGATATGTGATTTAGAGAAATTTATTTAGTTGTTTGGTAGATAAGTTTTCTCCAAAACATATGACGGACAGCTGTGACAATGAAATTACATAGCCTGTGGAAAAGTACGTTTTGAAATTTCTCCATCGACCTATCATTTAACCGTTATTAAAAGAACACTCAGTATCTTGCCGAAAAGCTGAATGTTCATGTGTATGTACAAGTTATTTTTGAGGTTTTACTGTGAATTCTATATTATTTCATGATAATTTTTATATTCCTTTATTTGCTTTTAGGTCATACGCAAGCAGAGCTGATGTCCCTTCTTTCGTACCATTTTTAGAAATTAATTTCTTGGTGTTTTCTTATTATTACGTTCTTTTTTCGCTTGTCATATTTCCTCTTTTATTTCCCTTCCTGAACTAATCTCATATATTATTTTCCTCGTCTTTCTTTCCCTTTTCTTTTCTGGTTTATGATATGCAAGAAACCACAAAGCATGGTGTGTATGTGGTCTAGATATACACAAAGAGACGCTAGAGGAAAAGAAGGAATATATTTTTATATAGACATTTCAAGTGGAGGTTTAATACACAGAAAAAATTAGTCTAGAAAAAAAAATAATAATTGGTTACATAAAATCAATATTTTATTTAATATTATGATTTTGTTAAAGTTCATTCACAAAAGGAAACGTGAAAATTATTTACTTATTTTCAATGACGAGATAAACTATTAGGAGTCAAGACGCTTATCTTAACACTGACATCAGATAGTAAAAAAATTAATTGACAAGATTTGTTGAATTATTGTAAACCTGCTTTAAGAATGAGTAAATAAAAGCAACTCTAATTTTGTTTCCATTTTAGGTATATAAACGGCTTAAACTCGGACAGTTAAGATGTATCTAAACAGTTTATAATCTAATCATGTCTAATTCATGCTACGTTTCTTTAAAAAGTCTATGATGTGGTATTACCGGAAATTATACACCTATGGAAATGGGTAAACTTATCTAGGTTTTATTTTTATTTTCTTTCCCTTTTATTCAATTAATATCTCTGTCTGTCTTTCCTTAAGGTTTATTTCTTTGAGTTTTATTGTTTTCTTCCCCAGCAGGTTCCTGAATTCCCTTTACTACTAATTAGTCAAGGACGTCTCTCTCCCTCCTTTTGCTGTATTCTCATTTTTTCATCATAGTGTTTTTTCTGCACTTAGTCTGTTCTCATCCTTTTAAAGACAAACTCATTACAGATTGTTATGACAAGTTTGGACATATCTTTACCAAATTCAAACGTGTAACTTTGAAATCTTTATTCATGGTCTCAAAAATACAATGAGTGTGCCTACAGGGATGAGAATGGAAGCAGCTGATCAGTGCAGTGGTAGTATTACACATATTTCCTTTCCTCCTATCTAACTGTATGTCACTGGCAAACACTTTTCTCTGTAGCGAATGTGAGCCCCCGTCTTGCAGCCATTGTACGGGCTAACGGCCAAAAACTCCAGGCCCTTCTTAATTATTTCTTTGGTAAGGGTGCTTGTACCGTGTGGATGAAAATGCATGTTCAGCCTCGTCCATTTATGCAGGGAATGGAGGGAGGTTCTCAGTCGCAAAACTGCTTCTATCGACTGGTGGTTGCTGTTGTTGATGTCGTGCGGAAAACCCATTGCTCAAGTATTCGGAGGATGAATAAAGCTCAGATTGGAACTCTTAACATTCAGATATTGGGGAGCATCATTCTAGTAACTGTTTCTGTCGCTGGGGGGCTTAAATGACATCTACAGATTCTTGAACAGTTGGGTTGAATCTTGTGTAAAATGGTATTAACATCATAGGTAACTGGCTTTCCTAACTGCTTAAGATTACTGTTAATTAAGGTGAGATATAGAAGAAAAAAATATCTGTGGCCATATAGTCTAAACCATAAGCAAGCAGTAACTTGATGGTTATACTATAGCATCATGGGCTTGCTTGATTCGAATAGCATATTGCCAAGTTTCTGATTAAATACCTGAGATTCAGAAGATTCGTAGACCTGCCCTGTGCTGATACTAGATACAGGTGAAAATTATGACACATTTCATTATGACTTGAAAAAGTTATGAATGAATATACTCACAAGCCAGATGAAGTTATTGATGTTTGGAAATCTTTATATCTATCAGATGAAGATGAAGAATACATTAATTGGGCATCTTGCCTTGTGAATATTCTATTCATATCAATTTAAAACAAAGAAGGTTAAAAAGTGTGTTATAGTTCACAGTATCTTTTGAAAGACCAGTCTATTTTGCAATGATCTTTGAAGCTGTTGTTTTTTTTTCTTAGTTAACAAGAAGTAAATAACTAAAACTAAGTGCAATAAGAAACTTGCATCTGTCTGAAAATGAAAGAAAAAATCTAGCCCTAAGGATTTTGCATACTGTGTGAAAGAGGATTAGACAATAGTTATCTTTTGGCAATTGAAGGTGGTGTGATTTTTATATTACATTTCTAATTGTGTAATAGATTGCATGGAAACCTATGTAGCATTCAGCATACTCAGGTAGAATTACTGACATAATCAGCTTTGGCTGAAGCAAATTACAGAAGCAGAGGTAAGTACAAGAAAAAAAAAAAAATGCATCATTTGCAGTTTATAGACTGTGACTAATTTACCATACTGTTGAATCTGTAATGTGCAGTACCTCATTTGGCATTATATAAATAAATAAATATATATATATATATATATATATATATATATATATATATATATATATATATATATGTATATATATACAGTGTATATATACAATATATATATTTGCTATATATATATATATATATATATATATATATATATATATATATATATATATATATATATATATATATACAGTGTATATATACAATATATATATTTGATATATGTATATGTATATATAATATATAATATATAATATATATATATATATATATATATATATATATATATATATATTATATATATTTATATATATCTGTATATATATATATGTGTGTATATATATATATTCATGTATATATTTATATATTTATATATATTTATATATATTTATATATATATATATATATATATATATATATATATATATATATATATATATATATATATGTATGTATGTATGTATGTATGTATATGTATGTATATATATATTTATATATATCACACACACACACACACACACACACACACAACCACACACACACACACAACCACACACACACACACGCGCAGACACACACACAGACACACACACAGACACACACAGACACACACAGACACGCACAGACACACACACAAACAAACACAAACAAACACAAACAAACACACAAACAAACACACAAATAAACACACACACACACACACACACACACACACACACACACACACACACACACACACACACACACACACACACACACACACACACACACACACACACACACACACACACACACACACACACACACACACACACACTCTTTCAAGAACTGAATTATTCTTCCAGTGAATATAAACACTGGATACAAAATAAAACGTGTGAAACCACAAAGCACTAAATCCTCGATGATACTTTAATTTGTCTCCTGTTCCTAGTACCAGGAAACAGAAAAAATGTTATTAAAAGGCTAATAACATATTTTAAAGAGAGGTATATAAATGACCACTGTAATATATTTGATTATAAAACGCATTTAATCAAATATTTTTTATCTTTAATGAGAGGTGTCAACTTGCATAAAACAAACATTCTGAAACAAGGTTTTATCTTTAAAGATGTGTCACACCCTTCCTAGAGTCCATGTATGAAGACCCTCCCCTTCTTTTTCACAGCTTGTGAATTTTGTGGAATAAAAACCATTGTTTCTTTTCCCTTGTAAACATTGCTCTTAGTTACAGGAAGGTTTATGTGGCGTTCATTTTGAAAAGGAACAAAGAGGAAGAAATTAAGGATAAATGTCCTTGCCAAGCTATTAGGTACAAAGGCATCTTATCTGGCGTTAACCTTGGTTGCTGGCTCCGGTGAGGGCCCATCATTCACCTGTTGATTTCTAAATCTAAATCACCAGAGAGCAATGTGATTCGTCTGGTGAGAGAAACGGGACTGCAGCGTGTTCTCTCCATCCTGGACGCGTGGGAGAAGATTGAGCGCCGGCACCAGGTTAAGGTCATCAAGGGAATACTTGGCACTTTATCGCACATGTGTGATTCCAGTAAGTATTTGATGAGAAATGGGGAAGAAGAAACTAAATTTGGTGAATATTGTTATTAATTAGGTTTTATGAATAATGAAGTCCTGTTTTAGAAGAGGATATATTCATTTTTTGGGGTGTTAATATTAGAAACAATGATATACTAAACATTTGACATCTTTCAGAACATGGTCGAAAAGCTGTGGTGGCACTTAATGGTGTTGAGATCACACAGCGTTTCATACAGTCTTGTCCAGCAGACAAGAAGTTTGATAATAACCTCGCAAATGCCACCAACGTTTTCCTGAAGTGTATCAGCAAAGGAGAACTACCAGTGTCTTCCAGCTGGGGGGCATTCACCTTCCAAGTGCCAAATAGGGAGGGATCGGAAACAAGTTCAGGTAAGGAGGCTGGCAAAGAACGTGGATACGTTAGGCACTTTAGTGTAGTAGCAGATCCACCATGGAAGGATGGATTCTGTAACAAGAAGATGTCAGACACTAAAGTTAAAGGGTGGCGATGATATTTGGCATTTAAGAGGTGTTTTCCAGTCTTTATTTATTTTTTATCATTCAATCAGTCAGTTGATTTTAGCAATGCCATATTTAGATTGTTGCCTTAATTATCAATATGTATGTTATGTATGATTTTTTTGAGAGGGATAATATGTTATGCAAGGGAAGAGTTGTCTACCTCCCCTTAGTATGGTAAAAAAGTAATATTATTCAAATACAGTTACATAAGATACACTTATCATTTACTTATAAAAATACAACTCATACATTTATATTCCTCAACAGACAGGTCCCGAGAAGCAACTCCAGGCGTAGATGTGGATTCTTCAGACGAAGAGGCAGAAGAGGAAATTGAGGATGAAGAAGAGGACTTTGAACTTTCTCAGGACTTCAAAGGAATAGATTTAGCCTCGGATTATTGCCCACAGAAGCCGAGAATGGAGGAACTAGTGAAATTAGCCCACCTGTTCCCTGAGCTTTTCAACTTCCGTATTGCTAGTGGTACAAGGTTTAAGGAAGTTGCAGTTCCAATCAGAAGAGGTATGTAGAGTATGTCTGTTACTTTTTTTTTTGTTACACATATGAAAGCAGGTCTTTGTATATTCATTTAAGTAATAATAATGTCAGTGATCTTTACAGTTATATTTTTGTTTGATTAATCCAGGATAACCCAACTAAGTAAAGAATGGCACCTAACATTTCTCTTTGCTTTAATTTTTTCTTAGTACTTTGTTCTACATTAATGTTCCAACTACATTTCAGGTGCCCTTAATGATGTAATCCCAGAGAGCCACAATGAGCGTTACATAAGAGCCTCAGACTGCACGCGGAGCATTATTAACTTTGTCAAAGTGGCCTATCCTGACATGGTTGGTGCTCGTGGCCCAAGTCACTTAGAGGAGCTCTATGAGAAGGACAGAAGAGTGTGCAGGCAAGTTTTGAAGTGAGAGAGGGAGGAGAGGGGAGAGGGGAGAGGAGAGAGAGGGAGAAGGAGAGAGAGAGAGAGAGAAGGCTGGACTTTTTCAGTTATATTTTTTTTACTCAGGAAATATTGGTTTACACATTAATTCAAAGATATATTCCATTAATATTTTGGTTTCATTTTTATGATTTATCTCATCAGACTTTTCTCAGAATTGTTTGAGTTACAAATTCTTAACTTTTTTGTTAGATATTAATGCAAAATCTCTGAAATCAGAATGGCATTTAACATTGTTTTGAGAATCTAGTGTACGTAGCCTTTGATTTAGATAATATATTACTGTAACCAGCATTTTCCCTTAACCTTTACAGGAATAAGGCCATTGCAACCGTGGAAAGGGTGCTCCATCCAGAGGTCTACATGGAACGTGTTGTGTATGACTTAGATTACTTGCTGGAGTCGGAACATTCAAGACATCTCATTACCCCAAGCAGTAATACCAGCAGGTTAGATTTTCTTTTCTTTTTTTATATATTCAAGGAAGGTACACATACATACATATATACATTCAAATATACATTCATATATACATATATATATATACATAACTATATAAATGCATACATTTATACATGCATACATACATACATAAAATATATATACACACACACACACACACACACACAAATATATTTATACATATATGCAGTATATATACATATCTTGGATTCACCTCCCCAGCCTCTCCATTCCATGAACCTTTATACACCACTGTTAACAGTGCCTGACATTTTTCATTTTATTTTCTTAATCATTTATCTGAAGAGCATTCAAGCGGAAACACTGTTTTTTCTAAAATCTTTCCTATACAGAAACATGTGTTTTTAAGAAATGGTTTAATTTTCTCTTTTTCTTTGGATATTTTTTTAGTTCAATGATACACATGATATTCACTTGTTTAATCTTTCCAATACATGTGTTTTTAAGAAATGGTTAAGTTTTCTTTAGTTGTTTGGATACTTTTTTAGTGCAATGAAACACATGTTTAATTTGCCTTATCTGTTTGCTAGATCTCTGGGCAACTGGGATGAGAAACGTGTCGGCAAACGTGACGCCTCAGTCACCCACTTGAATTTTGAATCGAGGTTTGAGAGTGGCAATCTACGTAGAGTAATTCAGGTGAGTTCTGTGATGGATCTTTTCATTTTGATGTCATTTCTATTCATGATTTTATTAGTTTTTAGTGCTTTTTCACCATTATATTCGTGATTATTATTATTTCCTTGGGCTTTTTACACTGTTGCAATTTAGTGGTTAAGGAGAGTTTGGCTTAGAAAGGTGTTGAAAATGTATCTTCTTCCACTCCAGGCATCAAATACTGAATATGATTTGATCCTAAATGCTGACGTCAACTCCTCGCATCACCACCAGTGGTTCTACTTCGAAGTCAGCAATATGGAACCACATACACCATATGTCTTCAATATCATAAACAATGAAAAGCCAAATAGTGAATTCAATTATGGTAAGTTCCGTTCCATGAAATAATTGGCCCCTTCGCTTCCTCCCTTCCTCTCTCTCTCTCTTCCTTCTTCCTCCTTCCTCTCTCTCTCTCTTCCTTCTTCCTCCTTCCTCTCTCTCTTCCTTCCTCCTTCCTCTCTCTCTTCTATTTTCCTCCTTCCTCTCTCTCTTCCTTTTTCCTCCTTCCTCTCTCTCTTCCTTTTTCCTCCCTACTCTCTCTCTTCCTTCTTCCTCCTTCCTCTCCACGCTCTTCTTTATTATCCTCCTTCTCCATTCACTCCCTTCCCTCATCGTCCTCCCCCATTCAGTCCTCCCTTCCTCCCTCCTATCCCGTTTCTCTTGTTCTTAACCTGTTAAGCGTCACTCCCTGCGACTGTTGGCGCTGTGGTAGCGTCACCCTCCCTCAGCTTCAGGATGCCCTTGTTGTTGTTGTTGTTGTTGTTGTTGTTGTTGTTGTTGTTGTTGTTGTTCTTCTTCTTCTTCTTCTTCTTCTTCTTCTTCTTCTTCTTCTTCTTCTTCTTCTTCTTCTTCTTCTTCTTCTTCTTCTTCTTCTTCTTCTTCTTCTTCTTCTTTGCCATTACTCGTTTTTTATTAACTTATTTGTTTTTGTTTTATCATTATCATATGCATCTGTATCATACCATTTATTTACTCTTGTTTTTTGGGGATAATGTTTTTGCCTTTTCATTTAAAAATTGGTTTGCAAATCTGTTAAGTTTCTGTCACGAGATGATCAATAACTTCTTAATTATTTCTCAAAATATTCCATTGCGTTTTCTTGATCTTCGATGAGAAACTTTACACCACTCTCACCACGAAAAGTGAAGGGAGTTCTTTTCCCTTTCTTGGTCCAATCAGCTGGTAAAACAGTTTCATCATTATCACTCCCTGAAATTCTTCTTCCTCGCTCTCACTTAAGCATTGGGAGTTATCGCTACCATCATCAAGGAGTTCAGTTTCACGGTCATTACTCTCGGCCATTATGCCTTGTATTTCTTCTTCTGCCAGGCGCCTTTTATTTGGTATGGTCATCGTGAAGGCTGGCGTGGGAAGAGAATAATGACAAACTTCCTTTTCGCTCAACGATCACGAGCCAGCGAAAGTTGCCATAAATTTACAGATGGACTCAGACCAGACTGATGTGTATTTTTCTTGCGCGGGGAATATTACGTTATTTCATATGCGGAAAACATCATTTTGTCTACATTTGCGCGGACGGATGATGGAACAAGTGCGCGGAAATGTCAAAAGAATATTATGCGCGGAAGATGATTTAAAAAAGAGCTAAGCGTGCGCGGAAAGTTACCTGAGAACTACATTTGCGCTGACAGAATTTGACCAAATAATTTTTGCGGACCAAATTCTACAGTCTGGAACTCAGAATGTTGTTAGATAGTGTTATAGTTTTCTATAAGTATAAACGTTATATGAGGTCGCAGACCGCTTGAAAGTAGCTTTAAAGTTGAGAGTAGCATATGTTGTCGAGTGCAATAGTGAAAAAACGGAAAGCTGCATAAGCCGCTGGAGACGCTTAACAGGTTAACCTTTTTTATGGTATATGTTTCAGTTTTTATATTTCAGGTTTTTTTTCTTGTTTTGTCTTCTAAACA